>NC_142471.1:90427338-90582096 GCF_049115385.1 Moschus berezovskii | reverse complement strand
GGGGCGGGGAGGGTCCTATGTGCGTTTTTTTTTTTTTTTTTTTTTGTAGGAAAAGAATCCAACCCTCAGCCGTGTCTCATAGGAATCTAGGGCGTTCAGCACCCCTGCATGAGATTTCTTGGCCTATGAAGGCTGGGTGGGGGGTGTGTGCTGTGAACTCACCAAGACAGGAGGGAGAGAGGGGACCAGGGGGGCTGGGTAGTGCTGAAGGGAGAGTGAAAGAAACCCTGGAGGATCTCCAGGGAATTGTCTGTCTTGTTTAGAGGCAGTGGGTTGCTGCAGAAGGCACTGGAGGAGGAGGGGTTTTGGTGCCTCCAAGTAGGAGGGAGCAAACGTGTGGACCTGGGAAAGGGTCCCTTTAGCTGGGCCAAGTGGACTGGGGGTGCCCCAGGACCCTCTGCGTGATGCCACCCGGCTGCTGCCTCTGAATTATGGGAAGAAAAGGGTCTGAGAGTCGAAAAATCACAAATCAGATCCCGGGAGACTGAGTGCTGAGTGTTGGTGAAGCCATTGCTGGGGGTGGGGTGGTTAATGTGGGGTGGGGGAGGAGACTGACCAGACCAGCAGGCAGACGGTCCTCTGACACCCCTTCCACCTGCATGGGTGAAGAGGCTGGCAGGAAGTAGGGGGGCCTGAATGCCGCAGGGGGTCTGTCCTGACGCTTAGCCTCATTTTACTGAAGTCCTTCTGCGCCGTTGGCCTCTGCTGTAGGTGCCAGGTGGCCTTCCACGGGTGCACTTGGGTCCCATCTCTGCTTTATCTGCTGTGGACTCTGGTGTGAGGCTGAAAGCCTCAGTGCCCCCTCGCCCATGAGTTGGGAGTAGGAGCAGTTACTTGATGGCCTGGCTGTTGGACTGAAAAGAGGTGACGGCTTTAGGAGTTGGGCTGTGTAGGGCTGGTTTTGGGGAGCCCCCTTAGTCTTCGCACCCACAGCAAGCGAGAGCCCCAGGATGTGGCTTTTGAATGCTCGCCTTCCTTCTGATCACGTGGTTTTTAAAATCTCATCTGTAGTCTTTCGTTTCTTTAACATCATACAGGTGTTGTCTTAAATGCCTTTGTGTGCCTCTGTTTTTGAAAGCAAACTTCATTGCCAGTGGAAAAAAGAAAGCTGGATCAGTTCTGGGGCTGCGGCCAGGAAGTGTGTGTTGGACTCAGAATTCGGTTAGGCAGCCATGGTTCCCCCAGGTCAGGCTCGGGGAGGACACAGCAGGAAGGAGGTGCTTCCTTGTCCCCATGTAGCTGTGGGGTTCACTTGGGTTTGAAGGTAGGCTTCAGAATTCTTCCTGAAGACAACTGCCTGTTTTAATTTTGGTTTATTATATCCTAGGCAGAAAAGTCATTTCAAAAGACCAGTCCACTCTTTTTATAGTGACTTATAGTTTACAGCCATGTTCCGATATGTTCTAATTACAGCCTTCAAACAACAAGCTTGGTTTTCAGATGAAAAAAGACACAGGTGAATGTGAGGGCCCTCTGCATTCTCTGGGGGTGTCAGTGTGTTTCCTTGTCTCCTGGTCATTGCATGCTTCTTTAAAAGCTAAGTGGATGTAAACTCACTGCCAAGATTTAACTTGGGTACCACTTACTGAGAGATGACAGGATGGAGACACAGGTGGGAGGATGGGTGGGCATGTGAGCAGGACTCTGGAGGAATCTGGGCCCACCTTGGCCTGTATCCTGCCATCCCAGACCCTTCCCAAGGGCCATAATGAGCTGGCTAGAGGCAGGTACCTGCCCTGGGCAAGAATTTGACCCCAAATCTGTGCACCATCTTTTGTGGATACTGACCCACCTGCTGTACAGGTATTGGAACAAAACCTGGCACCTGGTAGCAGATTGTGCCTGGCCGTTTAAGCAAGATCCAGGGACCCAGAGCTCCTTCACTCACAGTCTAAAGAGCTCTGTGAGAAGCAAGCCCAGGGTCAAGTGCAGATCCATGGGCCTTAAGTGGATTTGAACTAACTCACTCACCCTTTCTGATTTTTCTCTTATGGTATCTGTCACTTGCTAAGAAGAGTTTGTTTCCTGGGACTGTCATTCAAAGCATCATTTTGTACCATACCATTAAAATTTTCAGAGTGTTTGCTGATTTGTGTTCATTGAAACTAAATTCATTAGGGTGATGTGAAAATAGCGCTCAACTGTTTACCAAATTGGATTCTTGTTTTTGATATTTCAGTACATCATCTGTTCTCACTTGAATGTCGTGGAATTAGTTGGTTAAGTGTTATGCAGATGAAAACTCATGTTTTAGAGGAGTGTTTTTTTTTTTTTTAATTTGGATGCATTTATAAGAATATTATACCCAAGGTGCTCAATTTGTAGTTTGAAGCGGAATCTGTATGGATGTCAGGATATTGGGAGCTTGGGCTTGGAGAGTTTTCAAAACTTGCTGGGATCTTGACCCAGATCCAGGTGGTGAGTCAAACTGGTTGGAAACCCCCTTCACCCAACTGTCCCTCACCAGCTGGGTGACCTCTGGCGAGTCACCCAGTCCTGGGCTAGGCTCTGTGAAATTGCAATTCTTGTGTTTCTTTTACAAGGTTGGCTTGAAGACTTCAACAAGGACACTGTTATTTCATTGGTTTTCAACATTTGGGGATTGAGTTCTGTCATAAAAACTGATAATATGGCATAGTTTAATTAATTTATTTTTTCCCCATTGTTCGTAGGCTTATTAAACAATGCCAAGTCTAAGACTTGATGATATTTTTAGAGTTGATGGCCATGAAACCAATTTTGCAAACGTTTTCCAATAAAAGGGCAGTTGCTCAACTTTTTATTTGATCGGTGAGAGTCGAGTTGTGACCAGATTTCCACATGAATGCCACAGCTGTGTGGCAACAAAAGAAGTTAATAGATGCATTTCCAGAATTGTTGGCATCTCTTTTCAGATTTGGTTCAGTGGTCAGGTAGCCTTGGATTATGGTGTTCAGAGAGAGCTGAAGGCCTATATTGCTTCCAAAATAAGCCTCTCCTGAGATTGAGTTGAAACGTGTAAGTGTGGTGGAGATGACCAGATGTCCACCAGAGATCGGTGCTTCGCGTCACTGGTGGGGACTTCCTGCTGTGGTAGCTGCCCCACCACCACCTTGGCAGCTCCTGGAGACCCTGGGTAGTTGTTGCCAGTGGAGCCCTGGTGGGAGTAGGTGTCACTTCCTGGGAGATGTGGTTAGGAAGCAAGTGTGCCTTCCCCAGTCCTTCTGACCTGCATTGTCAACTGGGTGTGGCCAGTCCAGAGGAGAAAGCGAGGATCCTGGACTCTTGAATCACCATGTGAAGAGTTGCCCACCCATCGGGAACACTGATCATTTTGTGATACAGAAGTAAGCTTTCATTGTGTTGAGTTGATACTCAATTTTGGGTTCATTTGTTAAAGCAGATAGTGTGAACTAGTAATGCTGAGTTTGGGTAGTTGATTAACTTGATCATCCACCAAACCAACCCCTGCCTCACGCTCTGCTTCAGTGAGCAGGCGGCCACTTCTCCAGGTCCCTAGCCTCAGCATCATACCTTTCACTTCTCCACCTGCCGTGTTCATTTATCACTAAGTCCTGGAGATCCCGTCACCCTCCCCTCTCTTGTTGCAGGGGCGGCCCTCTCTGAGGGTGAGCATCCCTGCAGGACTTCCTGCCTCACACCTGCCAAATGACAGCCACCTAAACATGGGGTGTGGCCAGGTGGCCCTGGAAGTCTGGCTGTCACTTGTTGGAGAAGATCAAAAGCAAGCCTTGGGTGGGAAAAGTGTTGCAGTGACTTGGCATGCATGGTGTGGCTGTCATGAAAAGATACCTCTGATCTTTTCCTTCTGGGAATGTGACTGGTGGCCCCAAGCACCTTCCACAAGTGGACTCCAGCACTGCATTCACAGAGCCCTCGTTCCACAGGCCTCTCCTAGCTAGGGCCCGAGCTCAGTGGGAGATGCCAGCCTGTCCCTGAGAGACCCGGGACTCCTCCCAACAGCCTGCCCTCTGGGCCCAGAGACTCCCCTCGGGCCTTGAACTGCACGGCAAGCCAAGATTTCACCTTCCCTGTCTCCTCTCGAGGAGTCAGACCAGCGTCTCCCTCTGCCTTCTGTTTCACGTCTCCCAAGATGTCTCTGGTCCAGTCTGTTATTCATCTTGTCCTGGTATCTGGTTTTGGAGGATCTGAACTAACACATACTGAATTTAAGATAAAGTAGATCAAAGGGTCAGTGCCCAGGAATTTCTTCCAGTTTGGGAAGCAAGTTTGCCTGCCTCCACAGTGCCAGGTCTGTGCTTGCTGATAGATCCAAGGTCTAGGATTCCGTCAGGAGTTGGTTTCTGTTCCTCTTGCGTGACAGCAGTGACTCTTTAAGGGTGCTTTTGTTGTAGCTTTCCTGCCATCTGGGTGAAGCATCAGTAATGAAACTGATGCAGGTGCCATGTTGACCTTTTAGAGTGTCCACGCCCTAGCTTTTAATGGGAAAGTTGCATGTATTTTCAGTACTTGATACTTTAAAACCTCTTGGGTGATAGAGTCTGGTAGGTGCCGTCCATGTGGGACCTGGCACTGGGAACGCAACTGAGGCTGAGAGGTCTGACCTGTAGGACTCAGCATCTAAGGGCAGCCCCATTAAATGTCACATGGAGTTTAGCGGCTTGTTTCCAAACGTGCCTGTGTAATCAGTGTGCTCTGTGGGAACTGTGTGTGGTCAAACAGCTGGGAGAGATTGAAGGCGGGAGAAGAAGGGGACAACAGAGAATGAGAGGGTTGGATGGCATCACCGACTCGATAGACATGAGTTGGAGCAAGCTCCGGGAGCTGGTGATGGACAGGGAAGCCTGGCGTGCTGCAGTCCATGAGGTCGCAAAGAGTCGGACATGACTGAGCGACTGATCTAAACTGTGGTCAAAAAGCTGCTCTTGGGGGTTCTACCTTGAAGCACTGGAACCTACTGGATGCAAATGTGATTGCCCTGTGGTTTTATTCTCATTGGGTTGGGACCTGCTGTTTTATCAGCCTGCATTTATACAAACAGCCCTTAGCATGTCCTGGGCCTCCTTGAATTCACAGGTCTGTTCCTGGAGAGAAGGGGTGTTTCTTAGACGCTCTCTGCTCCTACACTCTGGTTTGGGGCGACGATCTGTCTGGGCCTCTTGGTGGGGAAATGGCCTTGTGGCTGTGTCTGTGGTCATCATTCTGCAGGTGAGCCAGAGCCAGCGGTTCCCCCCGAGTGGGCAGGTGGTACAGTGAACCCCCCAGGCCCAGCGCTCTCCACCCCGCTACCCGTCAGTCCATCTTGACTTGGCAGTGTTTCTCAGCGGTCCTCAGCCCTTGCTCAGCTCCACGCCTGTCTGGGTCCTTCAGCACGTGTCTCATTTCTGAGGATGACTTTTTGTGATTCCTTCAGTTTTTCCCTTGAGATAGGACTTGGGGGAGGTGTTCTGCGGGGTGGGAATGGGCGTAGAGCCTAGGTGTGCCAATCCATTTGTTTCGACAGATTCACGTACCTGGGTACCCCCAAGTATATCACAATATACAGCTTAGCACCAATCCAGAAACTTCTTTCATGGCCCTTGCCAGGTAGCCCCCATTCCAGTCTCCCTGATCATCTCCGGCAAATACTCTCCACTCCCACATGATTAATTTTTCATGTTCTAGCATTTAATATACTACATAATATATGTGTACTCACATTATACATACATGTATATGTACACAGGCAATAGTACACACGTGTTATACCACATACACCTTTCAACAGAAGCTTTCTAAATTCACCGTAACATGTTTGTTGGAATTCTGGGGTGTTCTCGCCTGGAGCAATTGCCCGCTCCTTTTTACTTGCTGTGTAGTACTCCAGTGCAGCCTCCACCGCAGTGCGCGCACCCACACACCTGCTGATGGACACGTTTCCTATCCCGAGTAAAGCTGGAGTGAACCATTCTCGTACATGCCTTTTTAAGGAGATGCGTTTTCATTTCTCTCGGGTAAATTCCTACAAGTGGAATGTTGGGTCATAAACTAGGTGTATGTTTAGTTTTATAAAGCAGTTATAATAAGGTTTTACACTGCTGCCAATCACGTGAGGAAGATGGAGCTATTCTTTTAAACCACTTAGTGGAACCTTGGCTTTCTGCTTGAGGGCAGTATAATAGGGTGGGGGACACCTTCCTCTCTCTTGGTCCCTCCGCTAGCGAGATAGATGCAGTTTGCCCCACTGCTCTGCTGGGGGTGGGCCATAAAGTGTACCTGCTTTGGATAAAGGAACCTTTTTGTTTTATTTTGAGGCCTGCTTCTCTTGGCTTTCCCTGGCGATTCAGGACAATTGTTGACTCTTCCTGGGCCGTGTCTCTCCCTGCTGCCATTCCCACGCCATCTCCCACCCGCTTCCCTACCTCTCAAATAACTGTGCTCTCCAGTGAAGCATGAGGGTCAGGGCCATTGGTCCCTGGTGTTTCTTCACATTTGTGCCCAAGGTTTTGCATTCACGACTGGCAGAAGTTGATTTTCGGAGCCCGCTGATCATCACATGGGAGCATGTGCATTTCTAGTTTGCTTCAGTGTAGGGAAACTGGCTGAACAGATGTGCTGCCCAGCTCTTTAACCAGCCGCAGACTAGTCACCCTGCGAGCCGGGCCACCCGGGAGCCCAGTGGTCTGGGGTGTGCTGGCCTTGGGGAGGCTACTGCCAGCTTCTCCAAGTCTCTTCAGGGCCAGTGCTTTTGGGGAATGGTTTGTAGGGCTGCTACCAGGTCCTAATGAGTGGATTACATTTTACTTTTTATATCTTGTCTTTTTAGAGAAAGTATTGGTTGTCCAAAAAGTTCATGCAGGTTTCCCTGTGAGCTAGAAAAACCCAAGCAAACTTTTTGACCAGCCTAATACTTTGAGGATTTAAACAAGAAAAAAGGATACTGTAAGAAGGGAAGAGATTGGGAAGGACTAGAGTTGTTTAAAAAATGGACATACAGCAACCACAGATTTCAGGACAGGTGGCTGTGAACAGCTCTCTCTTTCTGAGTTTAGAGAGACGGTGTGTGTCCTTGAGCTCATCCTAAAGAGAAATGCTTCGTTAGAGGGTTATGGGGGTAGAGTCCTGTAATGACAAAGGTCCGTCTGGTCAGAGCTCTGGTCTTCCCAGTAGTCACAGACGGATGTGAGAGTTGGGCCATAAAGAAGGCTGTGCGCTGCAGAACTGATGCTTTCAAACTGTGGTGCCAGAGAAAACTCTTGAGAGTCCCTTGGACTGCAAGGAGATCAAACCAGTCCATCCTAAAGGAAATCAACCTTGAATATTCATTTTAAGGGCTGATGCTGAAGCTGAAGCCCCAATACTTTGGCCACTTGATGAGAAGAGCCAACTCATTGAAAAAGACCCTGATGCTGGGAGAGATGGAGGGGAGGAGGCGAAGGGGGTGACAGAGGATGAGATGGCTCGATGGCATCACCGACTAGTGGACGTAAATTTGAGCAAAGTTTGAGAGAGAGAAGGACAAGGGGAGCCTGGCGCGCTGCGGCCCACGGGGTTTCGAAGAGTTGGACACAACTTAGCAGCTGAACAGCAGCAGCAAATAGGAGTCGAGGGTCCTGCCAGCGACTCAGGCCTGGTAATGCGAGCTGCTGCTTGGGCCTGGTCCGCGGGCAAACTTAGAAGCACAGTGTTGAGGGAGAACTTAGGGCAAGCCCTTCTGTGAGGAGCCCTTCTAAGGGTATCGTTTGACTGAGATGGAATTTTAGATATTTCAGGCTTCCCTGGTGTCTCAGACAGTAAAGAATCTGCCTGCAGTGCAGGAGGCCTGAGTTTGATGCCTGAGTCGGGAAGATCCCCTGAAGAAGAGACTAGCAACCTGCTCCAGTATTCTTGCCTGGAGAATTCCATGGACAGAGGAGCCTGGTGGGCTACAGTCCATGGGATGGCAAAGAGTCAGACAAGACTGAGCGACTAACACTTTTTTTTTTTTTTTACAATATTTTTTAACTAGACCAGTTGAGTTAGACTGGGTCATTCTCCCAAAATGACATTTGTCTCAACTGGATTTTTTTCTAAGTGTTTTTAGAGAAGATGATTGGAGTTTTCATTCTTGCCCGGGAATTGATGTGATTCCAACATGGAGGTGGACAAATGTAGGGGCAGGCATGGTCAGTTCCAGGATCAGAAACTTAAGTCAGGGTCTGGACTTGGTGGAGTCTCGGGCTCCCAGTGGGGTAAAGTGGTGGTGTCCATGCTAGTGAGTTTGGGGGTGGGAGGGACTTGCAGTCAAGTGGTAGGCGGAGCTGGGAGAGGTGGTGAGGTACATGTGGAGCTCCTTGGAGGGACCAAGGAAGACAGTGCTTTGGGAGCGTCTGAGTGGGAGTTCAGGCGCAGTTGCTGTCTCTCCTTCCACATCTGCTTCTCTAGCACTTGGTGTTCAGGTGTTCTGCTCGTTCTGGAACTCCTTGAAGACAAGGTTATGTCTGTCTCCAAATCTGCCTCTCAGCAGTCCCTGCCCCTCCGTTGGTGCTGTAGTAGAATGGATGGAGTGGTGTGGGTGTGGGGTCCAGCTGGGAAAGGTGGACGGCAGGTGAGAAGGGGCTGTTGGCCTTGACCATCAGGAAGGAGCCCACGCCAGATTTTTTGGATGAGTGGGTGTGTGTGTGTATATGGCTATAGCTTCAGATATGTGTGTATACATTGGGTTCATTAAGCTTGATAGGTAGCAAGGCTCAAAAAAAAGCACTGAAGCCGGAAGAGTCTACTGGTGGGGGTGCTGGACGGATGACTTCCGTGGGCCCCAGATGTGGGGAGACGGGAGCACGTGTGGTGTTAGCGGGGAAGGCCCCCCTCTTGGGAGGAGACTGGGGTTGCAGGAAGCACGCAGAAGGTCCCCCACGACACACAGACATTTAGGATCAGCCGTGCTCTCTGGCTTCTCCATGGGTGCCGAGGTCAGTTTGCCGGGTCTGGCCTCACGGGTGGTACTTACTGACCCTTCTCCTCCACGCAGTGGTGGGGAGTAGGGATGGGGGTCGGCCACCCAAGGAAGGACATACACCTGAATCCAGAGAGAGAGAGAGGGTCCCGTCATAACTCTGTCAAGCCCCGGTGAGTAGAGAATTGGCTCTGAGTCTCAGGAGTTGCCCGTTTTAAATGGAATTAGAACTGGAGTTATAGAAATGTGGTGTCTCTGGAGCTTTCCTCTCCCATCCCCGAGAGAAGTTGGTTTCCCAGAGGCAAAGCGACTTGCCTGAGGTCACAGTGTCGGATGAGACAGCAAGGCGTCCGCAGCTGAGGTTTTCCCAGCTCCAGCCCAGATTTGGTTGTGAAGCGTATTCCCCCCAACCCTGGTCCTCTCCCAGGCTGCCCACCAGGCAGTGGGTAATCTGTCTCCAAGGCTCCCTGAGTTGTGCGGGCACGCGTCTGGCCTCCGCTCACCTACTTCCTCCACGGGCAGCGCCCCTTCCCCGGGAGGAAGGCAGAGGGTGCAGAGCTGGGCTGGGTGGTCTCCCCAGCCTCTGCCTTGATACTTCTTGAGATAATTTTAGGATCCTCCTGCAACACTGGTTGGAGAGGGTGGTGGTGAAGCAGTTGACTTACCCACGTTTCATCAAATTTGGCTGAGATACGAAGAGATTGGCAGTGGAAAGTCCCCTTTCCCTGGTCTTAGGACAGACTCTGAGAGCCCTCTGTTCCTTCTGCTGTCGTCTCTGCTGACTCCTAGATTACTCCCATGTTGATCCCTCGTTCTGAGGTTGAGCAGTTATGAAGAGTTTGCACCTCCGTTGGACACTTGGTATGCGACATGCTTAACTGACTTGAAGTCCTTTGGTCTGTTTTGTTTGAGCACTTGTAGTTGGCCAGGGGCTGGGGAGGCCGGCTTCGTTCTGCTTGCCTTCCAGTGAAGGCTTTTTACCTTTGGTGGTTGTTCAGTTGCTAAGTCGTGTCTGACTCTTTGCGGCCCCATTAACTGCAGCGCGCCAGGCTTCCCTCTCCTTCACCATCTCCCGGAGCTTGCTCAGACTCATGTCCATCCAGTCGGTGATGCCATCCAACCATCTCATCCTCTGTCGTCCCCTTCTCCTCCTGCCTTCAGTCTTTCCCAGCGTCAGGGTCTTTTCCAACTGAGTCGGCTCTTCGCATCAGGTGGCCAGAGTATTGGAGCTTCATCTTTAGTTTTTACAGAAAACGACCCTTCTTATTATTAAAACACAGTAGTGCCATGGACCGTGTGTGTTGTCTTGAGTCCCCCAAACCGTTGATGTTGACAAAGGCTTGCATTCCTTACGCTGAGAAGAAGAGGAGGACTCCAGAGTAGGGCTTTATCTGTATCACTAAGCACTTCAGAAGAAAGATGTATCTGTGCTCTGTGTTTAAATATAGCATGGTGTTCGCTACTGAGTTGGAGAAGAAGCAATTGAATATGTAGGTCATTGACTTAGAAGAATGAGTTCGGAGTTTTTCTTTGCATCTGATTAACACCATCTTACAATTGGGCCGTTGATGCTGTGCCATAATTGGGTTACACAGAGTTCAACGAGATACCTGGGAGGGAAACTGCAGGAATCATACGAAATACCTTTGCCCCTTAAGGCATTCAGGGGTGTGACTTGGTTTTGGTCCCAGTGGCCAGGTGCTTTGCAGCCAGTGTGGAAGCGTTAACCCTTCTGGAGTTACATGGGGAGGAAACATTCTCAGTGCTGCTCTCCGGAGCAGATCCTCAGGAACAAGGGGAGAGGGCTCTACTTAATCAGGATAAATGCCAGCGGTGTATTTTAATACATGCTTGATTCAGAACGCACTGTTTGGAATTGCATATTTAAAAGGAAACTGCCATCCCCCTTTGAAGGTACGTGACATTTAAAAGATCTGTAGCAGGCGATAGGTTTGACAGCTTCGAATTATATTTGAAAGAGTTTTTCTTTTGAGAAAGAAAATGATTACTTCTATTTTAAATGTCATCACAAAGACATAAACATGTTTAATCAAATTATATATTTAATTTATGTAGAATGTAATTTTTATTCCCGCGGAGGAGTCGCCGGTTATTTCTTTATCAGCTTTGAAGCTGGGCAGCGTTTGAAAGTGTTCAGCTTTTTGAGTAAATGGCTATTTAAGGGTTTATGGGATCTGAAAAAATAGTATTATGATGAAAATATGTTTTATCTGTACACTGTACCGAATGACACATTTTGGGGAGAGGGGGGACTACTTTCATGATTGTTTCTGGGAGGCATTGAGGATAAACTTGTGTTGAATGGATTGAAAGAAGTGTGACCCTGAAGACAATAAAGGCGAGACAGCAAAGATGCTCCTGTAATTTTCTCCTTCTGGGTTCTTTGAATCAGCAGGGAGGTGCCGGGGAGTGCCGGGGACTGACTGCCAGCTCTCCTTAGAAGGGAGACAACACGCGATCTTGGGGGGCAGACTCTGAACACCACCAAAGACCTTGAGGTTGATACAGTGTGATTAAGTTGGGTCACAAGAGGCTGACGGGGAGTTCGAGGGCAGCCTCAAGGTCCCCAGGCTGCTGGAAAAGCAGAAATGTAAGCTGTGGGTCAGCTCAGACAGGTGGCTCGCTGCTTCTGGCAATCTGCTAGGACTCAGCAGCTCCAGAACTTTCTCTGAACGAGCTGGGTGTTGGAAGGTGGCCAGCCCAGTGTATAACCACGTGTGTCAGCCAGGGATGGTCTTGCCCTGTTCCAGCCTGCCGCCTGGTGTTTTGAGGCAGCCCTGTGGGGTCCGGGAGTCCTGGGGTTCCTTGCCCACTCATCCAGACGGAGCAGCCCCGGGGACTGGCTTTCTCCTGTCCTCTCCGGAGCTGTTTTGTGAGATGTGACCTGGGGAGCCCCGGGCAGCTGGCAGCAGCTGGGCAAGAGAAGCCAGTCATTTGTGCCTGTTCCCAGGAAAGATCTTACGTAGCAAGCATCTTTGCCAGCTCCAGCGGAGAAGGTCAGGGTTCAGGAGCCGTGTACCCTGGCAGCCAAAGGAAGCTGATCCCAGTTCAGAGTGTGAAGCGTGTCAACAGGCTAGGCTCCTTGTAAACAAACCCCGGTCCACCGCAAAAAGGAATCGCCCTGTTTATTGGTCAGCCTGGGCCTAAGGAACAGACAAAACAGGATAAAGCTACTTGTTATTTTTGTAATTAAGCTTGTCATTGTGACGTCATCAGGGAATCACATGTAAGTTGTAAAGACCCTTCACCTGGTTCTCCCCCAGTTGGTAACATCTTGCAAAACAGTGACCAAAGCAGAAAATTGAAGCTGATATAATCCACAGATACTATTCAGATTTCCCCAGTGTCACATGTATTTGTTTGGGTGTATTCGCTTCTCCCGCAGTTGCATCATGTTCCATGTGCCCCATCACAGTGAAGATACCCAACAGTGTTCCAGCCCACAAGGGTGTCCCCTGTTCCCCATTTCCAGCCACACCCTCTTCAGGTGGCGCAGACAGTTCGTGGCCAACATACAAGCTTGTCAGCAGGGCTGGCTGACTTCCAAGACCCTGCTCACTCGGAGAAAGTTCTGGAGCTAGAGTGTCCTGCCTCCTCCCCAGGCCCGAAAGCCTGACTGTTCTCCATCTCTGTAGTTTTGTCCCTTAAGAAAGTTATAGAAGCAGAATCAGATGATGTGTAGCCTTTTGGGGGCAGAGTGTTTTCACTCAGCACAGTTCCCTTTGAAATTCATTCAAGTTCTTGGATTGCCGGCTGGTTCCTTTTTGTTGCTGAGGAGTATTCCATCCCAAGATTTTTTAACCCAGTCTTAGGCTGGAGCCCTGGGTAAGAGGAAACCCATCGTGGAAATCTGAGAGTCGTAAAATGAGAGGAGCGAGACGCCTCTGGCCTCTGCTTAGCTCACCCGCCCCGTGCAGCAGATGTCCATGGGGGTGGTGTTTGAAGACGCTTGTGTGCTCTGATAGCTTGGCTGGTTTGGGAAACCGGTGGCAGAGCCTGCCTTCACCCTGTGAGTTTTGTTCATCTGTGCTGTTGGTGTTCTTGAGCCGTGCACATGGACTGAAACAAAAGTTGGGATGAAAGGTGACAGGATTTTGATACTTTATTAGCACTGCTGCTATAAAAATAACAGCCGGGAGTTCTGGCCTGGTATACGAGAGAAGTTAAAAACCGCGTGAGCGAGATTTCTTTAGAGGAAACCCTGAGCACCTCACTGGCGTTGGCATGCCTTCATGAGAGCTGTGAAGTGACATAGCCCCAGAATCTAATTTCACAGGGAAAGTTTCGAGCTGTTGTTCCCCTAGAAAGTGGATGTATTTGCACTGTGTTAAACATACATGCTTGTGTATTTACACACGTGTTCTGTCAGTGAGAACAGCGTTTATGAAGTTATTACCCCTATGCAAGGTCGTCTATATTTTCAAAATTAATGAGTGCAACGGAGCGATTCGGTATGTGAGGAAGTTCGTTGACGATCCCCAGTGTTACTTAGCCTGATAATGTGAATCGGGAGGTTTGAATCATCAGGCTGTTTGTAGGGGGAGGTTCCCTTTCCTGATAAGATGCTCTCTGAGGTCTCATCTGGCTCTGGGATTTATTCTTTCTTTTTTTGGCTGCACTGCACGCCATGTGGGAATGTGGGATCTTAGTTCTCCGACTAGGGATCGAAGCTGCGTCCTCTGCAGCCATGCATGGAAAGTGTGGAGTCTTAACCACTGGACTGCCAAGAAAGTCCCTGGATTCATTCTAAAGACTAGAATTTGTTGCCTGTAGAGGAGACTTATTTTGGCCCTGTGAATTTCCTTTCCATTCGACCTTGGGAGTCGTCACTTGGTGTTTGTATTTGCGGAGTTGCCCTACATCCTGCTCCCTGCGACATGCCTAGTGCTGTTAATGGATTTTAAAAAGCCAAGTTGTCTCTCTGGTTGCAGGTACAGCAGCCAGTCCATTTGATGGCAGTGAAGCGCTTCGTTTCACATCGAAATCTCCCCTGAACCTACCTGTAGGTTTGGGTTTGAATACATTTATTTTGATATAAAACAATTTCCTTTAGGCCTTTCTTCTTCCCAGGACTCTGGATTCTTGAATTACCCTAGTCCTGTTAGAAAAGCATTTGTCACACAGTAGAAGTGTTCACAGATAATGTTAGAGCTGAGTGCTTTATCTGCGGCATCACGTGTCACCCCACTGCGGCCCCTCATTCTACGTAAGAACGGTCATGCCCTGGGTTTATTGGTGAAGAAGTGAAACGAGGGATCAGGCAGCTTTTCTGGGGCTACTCACAGCCTCCTTCAGTGCTCTTCACTAGTGGCTGGTCTCCAAGTTCTCCAAGATAAAAGTTATGTTGTCCTGCGCACCTTCCCTGATGGAAGCCATCACAGCTTCCCTGGTGGCTCAGATGGTAAAGAATCGCTTGCAGTGCAAGAGACGTGGGTTCGACCCCTGGGTTGGGAAGATCCCCTGGAGGAGGAAATGGCAACCCACTCCAGTTTTCTTGCCTGGGAAATCCCATGGACAGAGGAGCCTGGCGGGCTGCAGTCCATGAGGCTGCAAAGAGTCGGACACGACGAAAGATTAACGCTCTTCACTGCTCACCTGGAGCTGAGCAGCTAAACCAGTGACAAACCTGGTAAAATGGTCGGTGCCCTCACAATATATGATAGAGTTGGAGATGGAGAAACAGTTGGTGAGAGCTGGGTCTGAGGGGCTGTTAACCAGCTGAATTCATTTTTACCCAACTTCCTCCCAGTTTGATATTCTGCCTATAGTCCCATGATCAGTAGTAGTTGGTATCTAAATCTAGTCACTGTTTTTGTGAGTAATTTTTCCAGGGCTTGTGAACTCAGCCGTTTGACTCTCAAGTCATATGTATGTGTGTGTGTGTGTGTGTGTTTGTATTTTATGCTTCTCTCTGCTCATTCTTCTGGGGTGTGTGTGTGTGTGTGTGTGTGTGTGTGTGTCGGGTGTGTGTGTGTGTGTCGGGGGTGTGTGTGTGTGTCGGGGGTGTGTGTGTGTGTCGGGTGTGTGTGTGTGTGTCGGGGGTGTGTGTGTGTGTGTGTCGGGGGTGTGTGTGTGTGTCGGGGGTGTGTGTGTGTGTCGGGGGTGTGTGTGTGTGTGTCGGGGGTGTGTGTGTGTGTGTCGGGGGTGTGTGTGTGTCTGTGTGTGTGTCTGTGTATTTTATGCTTCTCTGCTCATCTGGGGTGTGTGTGTGTGTGTCTGTGTGTGTGTGTGTGTATTTTATGCTTCTCTCTGCTCATTCTTCTGGGGTGTGTGTGTGTGTGTGTCAGGGGTGTGTGTGTGTGTGTGTCGGGTGTATGTGTGTGTGTGTGTGTGTGTCAGGGGTGTGTGTGTGTGTGTCGGGGTGTGTGTGTGTGTGTGTGTCAGGGGTGTGTGTCTGTGTGTGTGTGTGTGTGTGTCTCTGTGTGTGTGTATTTTATGCTTCTCTCTGCTCATTCTTCTGGGGTGTGTGTGTCAGGGGTGTGTGTGTGTGTGTGTGTGTGTCAGGGGTGTGTGTGTGTGTGTGTCGGGGTGTGTGTGTGTGTGTCGGGTGTATGTGTGTGTGTGTGTGTCAGGTGTGTGTGTGTGTGTGTCTGTGTGTGTGTGTGTCGGGTGTATGTGTGTGTGTGTGTGTCTGTGTGTGTGTGTCGGGTGTGTGTGTGTCTGTGTGTGTGTGTGTGTCTGTGTGTGTGTGTGTCTGTGTGTGTGTCTGTGTGTGTCTGTGTGTGTGTGTATTTTATGCTTCTCTCTGCTCATTCTCCTGCAGTCTATTCTGTAGCCAAGAACTTGGCTGGAGCCTGCCAAGTCCACCTGTGGCAGTGCCATCCTGTCCTGCAGGCCCTGGGGAGAGTGGGTTCTGAGCTCCCCGTGGGAGTCAAGGGATCCCCGCTGCATTGGTGCCCCTTCCCCTGCCCCTCTGGGCTTCTCCCAGGTCGATTGGCCACTGGAATTCAGACTGATGTGTTGGCATCCATACGAGGGACACCTCTTTGTTTGTTTTAAGATTTTTTTTATTTTTTTTTTTAAACCCCACTTTTTAAAAGTCTTTATTGAATTTGTTTCAATATTGCTGCTATATTTTGTGTTTTGGTTTTTGGCCCCGAGGCATGTGGGATCCAGCTCACATCCTCTACATTGGAAGGTGAAGTCTTAACCACTGGGCCGCCAAGGAAGTCCCATCACCCTGTTTTTAGATTAAACTTCATGAGCTTGGAGGGGATACCTTACTTACTACTTCCTTTTGGACTTACCTGGACAGTGCAGCAGTTACTTAAGGGCTTAGATCCTAAATAGAGCCAGGAACCATAGACAGCAGCTCCGTTTCTGTATTCCCAGCCTCAGCTCCCTCTCTTGATGTAGAAGCCCACACAGACTCACTGTGTGTTTTCCAGATTGTGAGAAACTTGCCCTTTACAGAAAATGGAGAAATTGAGGAAAATGTGAAGACTTTTTATGATCCAAAAGACTTCTGTTTAAAAAATCACCTTAGCATGGAAAAATAATTTCTTTTAACACTTTGGGTGTATTTTCTGTCTCGTGCATAGATGCGTACACTAACAAGTGAAATTCACTGTGTAAAGAATTTTTTTTTTAATTTATAAGATTTGGAGTCTGTTTTTTGTTTTTCCATTTGACCTACAAGCGTTTTTCCTAAGTTATGAAGTATTTTTGAATTTTTAAAGCTGAATAATCTGATGAGATTACAGGTGTCATAATATATGTAGCTATACTGTGATAGCTGTTCGTCATGTCTATAGTGTCACAGAAGTAGCTATCCAACTCTTTTCTGTTTTAGGGATAATCTTAGGTGGTTTGTATTTTTGGCGTGGTATGTGGAATCTTGGTTCTCAGACCAGAGATGGAACCCACGCCTTTTGCATTGAAAGTGCAGAGTCTTAACCACTGGCTGCCAGGGAAATCCCTGAGATGATTTATTTTTATCTAAATCTTGGTTCCTCCTCTAGTTACTGCCCAGGGGTAGAATGAGCTGGAGGATGAAATCTAACTTTTCAGAAACGGGGCCCTTTCATACTCCCACTGAAGTGGTGGGTGTTTGTCTCACCAACTCTTCAGACATTCTGTTCTGCCACTCATGGATTTTACGTTAAAGATCCTCAGCTCAGTGGGTTTTATGTCTCTGTGTCAAGCATCAGGAGACGTGCTTGCTGTCTGACCATGTGCGCCTGGTCAGTGGGGGTGCAGCAGGGTGCCTGATGGAAAGGAACTCAGCACACCTCTTCTGCGCCCTGCAGTCTAACAGGGAGAAAGCAGAGGCCAGGGCGTCCTTTCAAGATGCCCTTCTGGTTAGTGGTTGCTACTTGCTATGTTCTCTTCGTGGGCTAGCCCATCTCGCTCCCAGTCCTGGCAGGTTCTGGGACCTCTCTTAGAGGTGGCAGTGCCTGGACCTGTAGCTTTCTGGTTCACTTACTGCCTGGATCCACAAGAGGCCACCTACAGTATCTCTGATTTGCCTGTGGACTTACACCCCCGTTGCCTGAGGCATTGAGCCAGGCTGATTGTAAGGGGGTCCTCCCCCAGAAAGGACTCTGCACCCCTGGGCATTTCAAAGTTAACAAGGCGGCTTCACAGCTTGTCTGACATTGGGACAGACACTCGGGGTCACAGCCAGGCTTCTGGGAGCTGGGGGTCAAACTGCTCAGACCAGCACTTCCACGGCCAGGTAGGCAGTTTAGGGTGTGGGAACGCTGCTTGATCACGGGATGACGTCGTTGTGTGTGTGGGTTGCTGCTCATAGCTCCACTTTTTTTTTTTCTTCTTTCTTTCAAAGCTTGGCTCACATCCGGCCTGAGCACCCGTCAATTTGCTTTCCATGTTCATTTTTCCAGCTGTATCCAACCCCACCCCCACCCCTAATCTGGCATCCTGATGCCCTTGTTTATTTCTCCATCTCTGGAGTCACTGAGAGCAGAGGCTTTCTCCAGAGGATTGAAGCCCAGCTCCTCCCGGTCACCTGGCCCGGCTCAAATCTGCTGGCTCCGTAGGGTGGGTGCAAAAGCAAAAAGCTCAAAGACAGCCGAGGAATGGACACATTAATTGACTACATCTGAGACAACACTGAGAAAATATCCTATTTTGTTTTCCTTAAGAAAGTGGCTGTGTTCCAAGACTTCCCTTACAGTTTTCCACTGGCTGTCCTTATATTTGAAGACAGAGTTCTGAAATCTTGGCTGTTGGGCCTCTTCATGTTCTTAAAGCTTAAACCCAGCTGAAGATATTTAATATTACAAAATTTCCATAAACATTCCCTCTACAAAGACTTGATGTAAAGTTTGTGCCTGGAGGGCATGTTTCTTCTTGAAGTTGAAACTCTTAGACGTGGGGGTAATCATGAAGTGTTGATTTGACCTTAGGTGTCTTGATACTAGCGTAATTGTATCGGGACTTGGAAAATTAACTTTCAGGGTCCCCACCCCCCCTCAATAAAGGGTAATTGTTTCCAAGCTAATTAATACGGTTTATTCATTATTAGGCAATCATATGTGGGATTGAATCCTGGGAAGGAATGACATGGCTGTAGAAGGGGAAGGCATCTCAGGTCATACTGGGTTAACCCCGTCTTGCCCAGCTTTTCCGTCTTTGGAGGACATTGTCCTTCCCTGGTGACAACCAGTCCAGAATCCACACTGTTTTATGCCTGGTGGGCCAGGTCTTTCTGGGGGCTGTGTTAATACTGAGAGGCTGGGCCCCACCCCAGGCGACTTGGGTCAGCCTGAGGTCCTGGTTGGGATCAGATCACACTTGTGTGGTCCCCGAGTTCTGAGCCCAGGGGCAGAGGCTGGGTGGGGCGGGGGGATCTACACCCCAGCAGCTCCTGGCCCCTCCCACTCACCCCACCTCACCCCTGCTGCTCAGAGATGCCCATCTTGCTCCCAGCAGCCCCCCATGTATGCAGCTATGGTCTCCTGGCCCAGTTGAAGTCCGAAACCATCTGTTTCTGCTGTGGATGATCGTGGGTCCCTGGATGTGGGGGGAGCTGCTGAGGGTGGTCGGGTGTGAACTAGGAGCCGGAGGGGTTGGGGGCCAGGCTGTTCAGGGGTCCCATGAGCTGTGCTCCAGGAGCCCGTGGCCTCAGATTGACACCTCTGTCTGGGTGTGCCTCTCTGGCCAGAGGATTTCTTTTTGCTGATAGGGGGCGGGTTGGTTCTGCAGGGCAGGCATTTGGTTTCTCTTGGGGACTTCTGGGTTCCATGTCAGCTTGAGGCTTTTCCCCACCCGCCACCCTTGAACTTGAGAGAGTTCCGAGGCCCTGCTGTGGATACACGGGGAGAGCCCCTGGCACCCACTTTGTGCCCTCACATCCTTACTGTGACCCCATCTTGAGGGTCACTCCCCTTTTCACAGATTGACACGGTGCTGTGTGCAGTGGGAGCAGTGAACAGGTTGACACAGGGCTGGCCTGGGGTGACCTCCAGATCACCAAGGCTCCCCAGGACTGGCTTTTGTTTAGAACTGGGGCTCAGGTTCCGTGTCTGTGGATCCCTCTTGCAGCAACCCATAGGCAAGTGGTTCCTTCTGCCTGCGGCACAGGTGGGGAGCTGGATGCCCCAGTGTGGGGCCCTGCAGCTGTGGGCAGCTGACCAGCATTCCGAGAGTGACCGTGCATCACTTCAGTCATACTTATTTTTAAAAACGTTTTCTTTTGTTTTGGTATAGCCAGTTAACGACGCCTTGATAGTTTGAGGTGGACAGCAAAGGGATCCAGCTGTACCTACACATGTATCCATTCTCCCGTAAGCTCCCCTCCCCCGCTGGCTGCCAGGTAACATTGAGCAGAGTTCCCTGTGCTGTACAGGAGGTCTTTGTTGGTTTTAAATAACGGCAGTGTGTACCTGTCCATCCCGAACTTCCCTAACGACCCCTTCCTCTCATCCTTCTCTCCTGATAACCCTAGATTCGTCCTCTTAAGCCTGTGAATCTGTTTGTGTTTTGTGGATAAGTTCATGTGCGTCACTTTTTAAATTCCGCATCGAAGGGATGTCATACGCTAGTTCTCCGTCTCTGACTGACTTCACTCAGTATGTTCAGTCATAAATTTGATAACGACAGGTGCCTCCTTGAGCGGGCCCGCCCGCAGCATGTGAGCCAAGAGAACATTGATGAGCGCGAAGCCTGGGTTTCTGGACCGTTCTCCACCCGGCCCCTTGTTCCTTTCCCGAGCACAGCCTCGCCTCAGGACTCTCACCATGGGAAGGGCGGGTCCACCCTGCTGGCGGGGAGCATGTGGGTCCCTTCGTGACCTGGCAAGAGGTATTGGACTCTTAGGCCAAACAGGAACCATTTATCTCATGATGCGAGCAGAGACTGGTTTGGTCCATAGCTGAGGCTGGTGATGACACACTCATGTCAGACTCGCGTGTTAGTATCTGATGACCACTAGCATTTACTGCGGAGAAGGCAATGGCACCCCACTCCAGTACTCTTGCCTGGAAAATCCTATGGACGGAGGAGCCTGGTGGGCTGCAGTCCATGGGGTCGCTAAGAGTCGGACACGACTGAGCGACTTCACTTTCACTTTTCACTTTCATGCATTGAAGAAGGAAATGGCAACCCACTCCAGTGTTCTTGCCTGGAGAATCCCAGGGATGGGAGAAGCCTGGTGGGCTGCTGTCTATGGGGTCACACAGAGTTGGATACGACTGACGCGACTTAGCAGCAGCATTTACTGAGCACTTGCTGGCCCCTGGCCCTGGGCATGATTGCTTCGAAAGGACCTGATCAGCCGTGAAGCAGACGCTCCATCTCAGATGGGACAGAGTCCCAGGGCATCGGTCACCTCGACCCGAGGAGCCAGGGATTCCCCGTGGTGTCCTGTTAACTGCACGCTCTCCCCCGCATTGCTCCCCACTCGCCCCTCGACTGCAGTAGATTCGTGATTGCCTGAGGACTACTTTCTGGTTCTCTGCTGAAGGACTGAACTTTTTAAATTCGTTTTTGGCGACTCGGGGTCTTCGTGGCCGCTCACAGCCTTTCTCTGGTTGGCAGCGAGCAGGGGCTACTCCCTGGTTGCGGTGCAGGGGCTTCTCATTGCACACACTGGTTGCAGCGCAGGGGCCCTACTTGCTCCGCGGCGGGTGGACCAGGGATCGAACCTCTGACCCCCGCGTTGGCAGGTGGATTCTTAACCACTGGACCAGCAGGAAAGTCCAGAAGTACTAAATGAGAAGGGGTCCCCTGGATCCGAGATAAGCACAGTGTGAAGGAGGGCAGGTTCCAGTTAAGACCTGTGTTCTGTCTGCACCAGGTTTCCTTGCCTCTGTCCACAGTTACCCCTTGAGGACCTCCTCTTCTGCTCGCAGATGTCCAGGCCAAGCCTCACCTTTGCTCACTGGCCACCTTGTTCCTCCCAGCCAGAGGGGGAGGACCAGAGGTGCTCTCCTTGGAAACCTGCCCCCACCGCCCATGACAGGACAGAGGACAGGCATTTCAAAGCCTCAGTGACCCAAATGTGAGTCCGACAGAGCAGAGAATCCAGGTGGGGTTCAGGCAGGCCCCGGGTGGTAGCAGAGCTGATGCCTCAAAGCTTTAGAGGCATTAGAGGTAGTTCATCCATAGTAAGTGCTGGTAAGTGGGCACTTTGTGATGCCTGCCACAAGTAGGGTTGGGGGGCAGTCCCAGGTAGCCCACGCTGGGCTACCCGCGTGCCCCTCTTCTCTGCAGAGTTCGGATGGGACAGGACCTTCATTCAGGGCACGGAGCGGAGCACAGCGGCCACTCTTTGAGAGAGCAGAGTTCAAGTGGGAACAGGGCTGGTGCTCCTGGAAATGAGCCAGGGCAGAGCCTCTCCGGCCCCGTTTTTAGAGTGCATCCCATTCAGTTTTAACTGTGGACCTAAAAGGTAGCTTTCCTGTGCTCAACTCAGGATAAGAAGAAACTGAAAGTCCAGGTGGTGGGGACCCTGCTAGGCAATGCGTCTCAATTTGTACGTTTCCTGCATGAAAACCCCAGCTCTGGCTCAGACCCCTGCAGGCCCTGGGTGCTGCCCCTTCTCATGCACGTGTGTGTGTGTGCATGCACGCACTCACACCTTCGTCATTATCATCTGTGGCGGAACACATTTGCCAAGTGATGTTTAATAGATTCACCCGTGTGTGTGCATGCACGCACTCACACCTTCGTCATTATCGTCTGTGGCGGAACACATTTGCCAAGTGATGTTTAATAGGTTCACCCAGGTTATTGTACAAAAATAGATGCCCTTTCCCTTGGCCAGATGAAGCCGAGTCAGCTTGGAGCCTCCTGGCATTTACTGGTTGAGGCCGGGTTTTGTACTCGGTGGAACAGCCCGCTTAGGTTCCTGGGGTTGCTGGTTTAGGAGCGGTGGTGATTTTAATCAGCCCAGTCATTTCTGTGTCTTGTTGTATACTCCTGGAAGTTCTTAGAGGAATCCTGCCAAGAAAATTTCCCCTGGCGAATCCACAGGGCACGGCTCCCCGTTGTACTGTCATCAAGTATCTACGGAAATAAAGTGTTTTTGAATTTTTAGCCTTTCTGTGTCTCCAGCCTTTTTAAGTACTTCTTTTCCACCTTCAAGTAACAATGGGTACTTGCTTCAAAGATTCTGACAGTTTTCCAAGCTTTTTAATGTTCTTAATCCGCTAAAGGAGCTGTCACTGTTCACTTGGGCAGACTGCAGGCACTTCCATCCAAATTTTTGGCTTGAAATTCCATGGAAGGTCACCTCCTCTGTGAGGCCTTCTACACAGTGGGGTTGTCTGTTCCCTATTTAATTAATTTTACTGTGAGGTATCTCAAGGAGAGAGTCTGTACCCACCACTGAGATCAGGTAGGTTTAACATGTCACCTTTGTTGTCAGGCCTTAGTTGAATGTTACTGACATGCATGTGTGAACACACACACTTGTTGTTGTTTAGTGGCTCAGTCACGTCCGACTCTTTTGCAACTCCATAAACTGTAGCCTGTCAGACCCCTCTGTCCATGGGATTTCCCAGGCAAGAATACTAGAGTGGGTTCCCATTTCCTTCTCCAGGAAGTCTTCCTGACCCAGGGATTGGAAGATCCAGATCTCCTGCATTGGCAGGCAGATTCTTTACCACTGAGCCCCTGGAAAGCCTTTTAAACATATATATTTAATATATATTATATATATGATAATGTATTATATAAGTTTTTTTTTTTTTAGTTAAATGTTTGATTTCCCACTGTGTTCCTGACCTGGAGGAATTTGGAGATGAATGATGTGTAATCAAGGCATTAAAATACTTTAGAGACTTGATGATGTGCAGAGTATGTCGCAGCCTAGCAGTCAGACATAAAGGTGTTACAGAAGATGTCCAGGCGATGGGATCTGAAGGGTGGATGAGAGTTTGTTAGGCAGGTTCTCGCTGCCTCCAAAGGATGTTTCCTTGGCTTTAATAGATACTTAGTCAAGGAAACTGCCATTAGAGGCTTGCGACCATTGAGAGCCCATGACTATCTGTCCCTTCCTAGCACTTCAGACTGGATGTCTCTGCTCTCCCCACCCACGCCCTTGGACAGTGTGGGGTGTAAGGTAGTGTGGGGCACGGTGGGAATTTACTACTTCCTGCTTTTGGGTACACGCTAACCCTGACCACAGAGACGGCCATGTTCCTGTTCTTGACTCAGTACTGATGGACAGGCAGACGCTGGCGGTGTCAGGGTTTGGACCCTCCCTTCCATTGGAAAGAGCACAGGAATATGACGTTCTTTCTTCCTTTCTTTCTCTTTTAATTAAAAAAATTAAAG
The DNA here is from genome assembly GCF_049115385.1 of Moschus berezovskii. Lineage (NCBI taxonomy): Eukaryota > Metazoa > Chordata > Mammalia > Artiodactyla > Moschidae > Moschus > Moschus berezovskii. The sequence goes on along the minus strand of NC_142471.1, from coordinate 90,558,458 downwards.
AATTTAAAAAATTAAAAAATTTTTATTTATTTGGCTGTGTTGGGCCTCAGTTGCAGCATGTAGGATTGTTAGTTGTAGCACGTGGGAACTAGTTCCCTGGTCAGGGATTGAACTTGGGCCCCCTGTGTTGGAGTCTTAGCCCTTTGACCACCAGGGAAGTCTCAGGAGTATGGTTTCTTTTGAATGGTTTGAAAAGTAGAGTGCAGCTGGGGAACAGGTTACAGTAATTTCATACATTTTTTAAAAAACATCAATCAGCCGTTTGAATCCTGCTTGATTGTAAGGTGAGCCTGGAAATGGTCAGGGTCAGCTGCAACAGTTCTTTCTCGCGGGACTTGAGCAGGGCTGCCCAAGAACATGAACACCCTGGTGCCTGGCACCTCCAACATTGCAGTTGCTTCTGTGCTTCCTGGGAAAGGCACAGAGAAGACGTGCCTGCTGCCCAGGTGTCTGCCTCTTCGGTCCGCCCTGGGAGTTGTACCTTCTGTGTCCACCCTTCTTATTGCTCTGAGTGTGCAGGAAGTGGTTCAGATAATGTGGAGGGTCCCATATATTTCCTCTTAGTTTCACGTATAGTAAAATAAATGTGAGTGCTGTTTAATGCATCACCTCGTTTCATATTGCATTTGCCAAGAAAGTGCAGTTTTATTGAACATTAGGATTGAATTCTTAACTGAGTAATCAATTTCAGTAGTAAGTTAAAATGCCTTCTATTAATGACAACTGCGACCGTTAATCAGTTACAGTGGATTAACAGTTGTCAGCACTTATGCTAATAGCACTTATAAACCATGGGATTCTGGTTTGCACTTTATAATTCCATATTTCTCAAACTGCTGGGAAGATGGTTTGCTTGAAGGTATTGATTGTTTCATCCCTTTGCTTGCTACTTGGAGATGTAAAGAAGTTAAATGACATTTTCACAGCGATGACACAATATCACCTTCTGGTTTTACACACTTGGCTTCGTGTCAAAATAGATGGAAAGAGATCATTTGTTCTGGTGCTCTACTGTTTAATTTGATCTGGTGTGTGACTAAAGCAAGACAAATAGTATTTTTAATGAAACCATTTAATAACCTCTGGTAGCTTAGAATCGAAGGCATTGGAAAAATGCAATTAAAGGATGGCTAGATGTAAACAAGAAAGAAAGAAATCACTGCCTCGGCTCCACTGACCCATTTCATTTTGCTTTCAGGGTTTCATCGCCTTAAATGGTTTTGAACCAATGAAGCTGGATTCTCTTAAAAAAGACGGACAGCCTATCGTGTGAACTATAGAGTTTGTGGACAAATTTATGTTGGTGAGTTATTATAAAATGGCTTCAGGTAAAAGTTCAGGTTTTTCAAATATCCCCTTTGGAATGTGTTTTCAATTTGTTGATGACTATGGATTTCCGGCAGCCTCTGGATATTTCATTGGGATGTTTAATAGCGGGATCATATTGATTGTCTTTCAGTTAATTGCATCTGGTATTTTCATTTATCAAAAGCAAAATACATGTAATTAACTCTGAAACAGTACAGTTCAGTGTAAAGTGATGTTGCTGCTGTCGCTTCTGCTATAGAGATAAGTCAACGGAAATTACACTAGGAAACTCGAGTCAGGATGGAGCCGTGTTAGGGCTTCTCGACATATTAATTACAAAGAATAAAAATGAATTAGGGAAATAGTCCCATGCCATGCTGAGTGGCTCAAGCAAAATGGTAGATGGACGTCTTTAGGAAGAAAGCAGCTTGCTGATGCTGGTACATCTTTAATGAGCTAAGAGTCTGAGAGTTACAAACCTCCAGGTTGTCCTTTTTTAATTTTTTGCCACAACCTCTCAGGCCTGCAGAATCTTAGTTACCTGAAAGAGAAAGTGTTAGCCACTCAGTCGTGTTTGACTCTTTGAGCCCCCGTGGACTGTAGCCCGCCAGGCTCTTCTGTCCACAGAATTCTCCAGACATGAATACTAGAGTGGGTAGCCATTCCCTTCTGCAGGGCATCTTCCAGACCCAGGGATTGAACCCATGTCTCCTATGTTGCAAGCGGATGCTTTACTGTTACCTGGCCAGGGATTAAACCTGTGCCCCCTGTAGTGGAAGTGAGGAGTCTTAACCATTGGACCACCAGGGAAGTCCCCTCTAGGATGTCCTGAACATAGAATGATTTCTTTGTGGTGGAGTGGATTAGGGATGTGGGTGTGTTCTGAGGAGAGCCTTTAGTCGTCGGCCTCATGTGGAGTGTGGTTGAGAAAATATTGATGGATAGACTTCAGTCCCCTTCCCACCACCAGACCTAGGACTTGGAGTGAGGGGGCTTCTGAATTAATTTCAACATGCCTTTAGCCATTTCCCACAAAACCTTTACAGAGTCTCAAAGTGCCAACTTCTCAGAAATGATTGCTTTTCATCCTGCTAGGGGAAAAAAAAATTGCTCCTTGAGCTGACAGTGTCACTTTAAAGCCAGAAAAAAAAAAAGGTGAGCAAACTTTCTTGGTGTTCTTTCTGTCGAGGCCCTGGGTTTACTCCCTTCAGTATTGAGTCAGACAGACCGTCTCTCAGCTGTGGGTCAGAGGCTCACAAAGAATTTGTGCAGCAGCATCAGTGCCTGGGACTTCTGAGCAGGTCCCTGCACGTGGCTCTGGAGTAAATGTTAGTAACAACAGAAATACATGCTGCCTTTAAAATGTTAGCCTTAGGCGGCCTGGCTTTGGTGGGTGGTCCTGCCTGGGCGTGAGAAACTGACCCTCTGTCTCAAGCCAGCCAAGGGGGTGTGACCCAGGAAGGGTCTCCCTGTACAGTTTCCCCACCGTTTCCTGTGGAGGAGAATCACTTGTGGGCCCTAGGGCCGCTCCCCTGGACCTGGGCCTGCAGAACTTCCACCCCAGCAGGTCCCTCTTAAAGGCCTTTATTTGTGAAATGAGTCGTTCTACTGCAGTTGTCCCTGTGAGCCTTGTATTGGGTTGGCCAGAACGTTCGTTTGGATTTCTTTCCATAACATCTTAGGGAAAAATCCAAATGCACTTTTTGACCAACCCAATAGATGTCCAGAAACCTTTGCCAAGAGTCGTCTGAGAAGGCTGCCCGGCCGAAGGTTGCAGCAGAGTGTGAGGTCACAGAGGGTGACTTAGCAGAGAGGGCTCCGTAATCTTTGAACAAGTCTGAGTCTTTGTTTCGAGGGGATGAGAAGCTGGAAATAATCAGTGACCCTTCTTTGGGACAGTGGGACATGGGTGTGTCTGTTTTAGTCATGGAGGCCTCTCGCAACCATATACACTCAGTTTGGCCTTTTAAAGCCAATATTTCTTTCTTTTCTGGCTGCCACTCATTCTTCTAAAAGAAGCCTTTGGTTTAAAGACCCCATGTGCTGTAATCTGCCCCGGGTTCTTGGGCAGGGACATCATTGCATACATTCTTTGTGGACCTGGGAAAGTTCCAAGACTGGGGCTGAAGATGTGTTCAGCGGCTCACAGCGATGGAGATCCTTCAGGCTCCCACGCACGGCCAGTTCCACGTCCAAGCACTGGCAGTGCCCGACCCAAACATCAAAAAATGGTTAAGTAACAGCGTTTTCATTTGACTCAACCTAATAATTGTACCACTGCAGAATCCTGTTGATCAGTGATCTCTATCTCAGAGAAATGACCATTCAGTTCAGTTCAGTAGCTCAGTCGTGTCCGACTCTTTGCGACCCTATGAACCACAGCCCGCCAGGCCTCCCTGTCCTTCACCAACTCCCAGAGTTCACCTAAACCCATGTCCATTGAGTCGATGATGCCATCCAACCATTGAGGAACATTAACATGGCATAAATGCATCCGATATCAGAATAAGATGGCAACGCACTTCCTGATAACAAACTTTTCCTGGGCACTTAGCATGCTCAGACATTGCGCATCATATGATGGTTCTCAGGACTTACGTGTTTTTAGCGTAACTTGGGGGAACAGGTTTTTGGCAGCGCTCTGGAAAAGCTCAAGAAGCTCAGTGTGACCCTGGAGTTGGCCCTAATTGGAGCATGGTCACCATGCCTGGAGGATGATGCCTTGTGCTGTCCGCGACCTCACCCATGGCAACTGTGGCCCTGTTGGCCTGGCTCCTCCCCAGCACTGGGCACCCTGCCAGTGGATTAACCTTTGCCCCTGACCACCGCCAGGGATACTTGCAGGTTGGGGTTTGTCCCCGTCCCAGAAACATGTGTTCTGGGCTTTTCTCTCTGTGGCTCATTCCTGCACCCAGTACACTGTACCCCACTTTTCGGGTGGCCATCCACTCAGCTCTACCTGTAGGCCCCCTGGGGCAGCATCTTGAATTACAGCGTGAGAAAGGGACCCCATGTCAATTTCAGCCTGATAGCTTACCTGTTGAGATCTCCTAGGCACGTCTTTTTTAATGTGGGAAGGGGAGAAGGAAATAGGTGAAAAGCCCAGTTCATAGGGAGTCCGTCTTGGAACGGCAGATCTGTGTGGCGCTTGAACCGTTTGTAGGTCTTTCTTGTCTTCCTGGCGTATTTGTGCGTGTTCTCATTTAAGAGCATTAATATTTCTCTTAATATTTCTAGACTCGATACTCTGGCTTTTGTGGATTTTTCTTTTCCTCACTTTAAACCAGACATTTCCACTTTCTCCCCATAGAGGCCCCTCTGTCGCCCGTGATGAACAACTGCCCGCTCCGTTAAGATCTGTTGCACTTTATCCTGCTTTTACTATCCAGTCTGTAGTTGTTGCCTGTTCCAGTGAAAAGCCCGCGTGCCCCCAGTTTGCCGACTCCTGGAACCAGCGTTAGTCCTGTGGTTCGGATGGGTCCTTTGTTTCTTCTTGTGCCATTTTGTCATTGAGCGTTAATATTCGTAGCGGTGCCAGGTAACCTTGTAATTTCAACAAAAGTGTCGGGGAAAGAAGTAAATACTTGTTGTCAAATGTCTACAACTAAGTGGAAACACAAATCACAGCCCTTAGCTTTTGTTCTGTAACGTGATGGTGGGGTAGTGGTGGCTGTGGTTTGGCAGACACGGCGGGGTATCCGGCTGCCTGCACCCAGAGAAGCGCGTGCACTGCTTTATTTTGACAGATTGCGATAATGCGGTAAAAGCTTGACCGGCCTCACAAAACCCCAGGGAAAGGTGATCTGAGGTTCTGCAGGCGCTGGTGACTCAGAGGGGAGGGCCTCGCGAGGTCTGCCTTGGGGACCAGGCAGTTCTGACATGAGCGTGGCTTCAGTGGGCCAGGGGGCTTCAGTCATGTCGGCTCCATTCTTTAGGGTCTCTGCCCCGTTTCTGCCAACACAGCTTCCTTCTCCCCCGACAAAAGGGGAAAGGACTGCCTTACTCCAGGAACAAATGCCTGCACCCTGCAGCCACCCTGACTGCTGCTTTCCCGGGCACTGGAGGGACCCGGCTCTGGCCATGCTGGTCCTCGGTTGTGGCCTCCAGGGTCCCCTGGAGCTCTTGGGCTGCACAAGGGGCGTGTGATCCTCCTCCAACTTTTAGGCTAGAGGCACGGCTGCCAACGTCAGAAACCACAAACCAGAGCAAGATTCGCTGGGCCTTTCATCTCCAGGGACTCTAGATGAGAAACAGCCGGAGGCCACGATTTGGGCGGCGGGGATGATGCTGATGGAGCAGCAGCCCGCTCTCCGTGAAGAGAGGGGAGGGCCCCGCTGGAGCTCTGGGTTCCTGGTTCTTTCCGTGTTTCCTCCTGAGCCGCGTATCCAAGCTTCTGCAGGAGCCCTTCTCTGGAAGGTGTTGGCTCAGCCCTTGTCCTTTCCTCCTAGAATTTCCAGATTCCTGCAAGGCTCCTGGGCAGCCCCAGGGAGATCAGCCAGCCAGTCGCCTTGTTCTGTTTTCAAAGACCGTCTGTGTCCTGCTCACACGGGGTCAAGTCCCCAGCCCTCTCGTTCTAGTAGGTCATTGCTCTGCTCTGTTGGTGCTGTTCCTGCCTTCCGCCCCTCCGGATTGACGGCTGGTTCTAATTCAAGTCTCTTCCCCAGCCAGGGAGGCACGGAACTCTGGCATCTGTGTGTCTGGAATATAGGCAGTCTGCCTCCTGCACTTTCTGGGATTTCCGGCCGAGGAGGGACTCTACTGAGCTGTTCTCCTGCTGGGCAGGGGGCGGGCCTGGCTGGGAGAGACTGCCTCTTGCAGCCCTCTGTCCTGGGAGGGACACGAGTTGGATCATCACCAAGCACGCCATTCAATGTTACGCAGGGACAGGCTAGGTATTGGCCCTCTCTTCCCAAGATCCTATGACCTTGGTTGAGATTCTTGTTTTATTGGTGAGTAATAATAGTATTAATTTATCAAGTGATGCTGAGATCATATGCCAGCACGTGGGGCCCACGAGCAGACCTGGGGCTCAGATTCCAACAGTGTAACCCCAGATTCAGGGTTCCCTAGGTCCCTGCTGAAACACTTGAGACCTGTGACTTGCTCCCTCCCAGCATACAGGATCTCTCTGTAGCGATGACTGTCATGATCGCTCCTGGGGTCCGCGGCTCTCTAGAAAGTTCATGTTCTCGTGTGCATGGTGGACTCTGTCCCTGCCCCAGTCATTTGGTCCCTGGGATGCGGGGGGCTGACCATGGGCTGGCTGCCTGTCCCCAGGGGTGTGACTGTATGCCGGGAAAACTTCTCTAAGGCCAGTCGTGATGGGGACCTGGACAAGCCCACACATGGGGATTCCTGCCCCTGGCCTCCCTGATAGACAGGAGGCCTGTCTCTGGGATCACCAGAGGCCTGTGTCATGAGTCTGATCCTTATCACTACCCTGGGACTGGCAGCCAGGTGTGTGTGGGAGGGAAGAGTGGATGGAGGTAAGGACCTGTGACAGGGTTGGGGCCAGGCCCGCTGATGGAAATGCTTCATGTTGACAGTTTCAGGTTTAGTGTGTGCATGTCGGTGTGTGAGTGGGTGGGAAATGGACTTTCTCGTATAAAATGGTTTGGGTGTCAGGCAAGCATTTTGCGTTGTGATTAATCAGAGAGGAAGAGGTTATTTCTTTGTATAAATATTTTTGTTGAGCATTTATATGTTACCACTGCTACTGTAAGTATTTCTAGAATGCATTGGACCAGTTAAACATCTTTTTAAAATACAGTCTTAGTTTTAGGCCCTTTTGGTGGTCATTTGTGGAGGAACACACAGCACCTCCCCAGGTTCAAGTGTACATCTGGCCCTGCTTTCAACTTTTCAGCTGTAAATGCTAAGGAAATATTCCACAGCCCAAGAATCAGATGTGATGCAGAAAGATCCAGGACACTTCGGAGTTTCTTCATTTACTTTCTGGGTCCTGAGTTGCCGTATATTTTCTGAAGTAAGGCTTTAGGAAGTGGCTGGACTTCAGTTGGCCGAGGTGGAAGTGGCTTCCCCCTGTTCCCCCGTCTATCTTAACACGTGGCGGAACACTTTTGCTTTATTGATGGTTGATTCTTTTATTTTTGGCAAACTTGGCAACTCCCACCTGGCCCCATGCTGTTAAAAATAGTCTTCCTGGTTAACTGAAGGCATTTGCAATTCATTCTTCCACGTAGCAATTAAGATAATTCCCTTAGACTCTGTACCAGTTAAAGATAAATAGGAGGTTTTAAAAGAAAATGCCTTGTAATCCATTGGTTGTGTGTGTGGGCAGATGGGTAATACTTGAGAATGTCCGCTGTGAGTGGACTCCTGTGAAAGGGGGTAAAATGCAACATTTTTCTGTACTTCTCTGAAGCAGCAGCCTGAACAGTGACATTTATACATATTTTATAACGTGGTTTCTTTAAGCAGAGGGCTCAAACAAATCAATTTCTCAGCAGTCTACTGTTTAAAGGCAACAGCCACAACCTGTGGGGAAAGTTACAGAAGCTGTTAAAATTAATTATATTTGTCAAAAAGATAGAATGTTAAGGAAAAATGTGAATATGCGGGGTTGAAAAACAGACCATGGGCAAGGAGCAGTTCCGAGCCTCTGATCCTGGTATTTAATTTCCATCTCTTCATGTGTCTACCGATCAGCCCTGGTGGCTCTCACCCGGGACCCGCTTTCCAGCCTTTCTTCAGGCTGACGGATGGATCAGGTGTCCTCGTGAGCTTCCTCAGATCCGCTTAGGGCAGCCTTGATTTGTCGGACAGTATTGTGCTGTCCTTTAATACAGGAGGTTTGCAGAAAATGAGTCTTGGTACAAAGATATCTGGTTCCTGTGTCTTGTAACTTAACACCTGGTCTGTGGTCGCCTCCCCTTTTCCGGTTCAGTGTATACATTGTTGAACTCAAAGGAAACCTTTGTTGGCCAGAGCAGGGTGTAACCTGCAACTCCTTGAAAAATTCAGCTGAAGCAGTACAGGGCAGCGCTCGGGTTCGTGGGGTCCAGAGGAAGGCTGTTGTTGGCTGGGTGGGGCTTTCATTCCAGACCCTGGAGCCTCAGGACAGGCCTTGTGATGCAGGTTTGCGGGGGGCCCCTTGGTTCCTCGGGTCATGGCCACCTGCATCCCGGCCCCTCTGCATACTGCAGACAGGTGTCCTCAGCTCAGAAACGGACATGTGGGAAGAAGCACCGTGGGAAAGGTGGGTTCTGCGTCCTGCGAGGTATTGGCTCAAGTTGCCCTTGGCTCCATGCACATCTCTTGATCAGTATTGATAACCTTTTCTGGACGCCCACTGCTGCCCCAACTCATGCGGGTCCCCCCTCGTGTTTCCTGGGTGTTGGGGAGTTGCCCATTCATTGTTAACGCAGAAACCCAGGACTTGAGTCTCTTCTGACTCCATCAGGCGAGAGGAGACAAAGATTTTGTAAAGAGATTCAGAAGCGGCGCTCTGTTATCATAGAACCTTCCAGAGTGATTTCTGCAAGCTTTCTGAAGCGGAGGCCACATCCGATGATGCCCTCATGATCTCTTTGATTTTCTGTACATGGTCCACACGTTACAGATGCCACAGGACTACCGTCTTTTTTTTTTTAAACTAATTATTTTTTTGGGTGCGCCAGGTCTTAACTTGTGGCATGCAGGATTGACTTCCCTGGCCAGGGCTTGAACTCATGGCCCCTGCAATTGGGAGCATGGAGTCTTAGCCCCTGGACCACCAGGGAAGTCCCAGGACTGCTTTTTTAATAAATGAGTCCAGGGCTGTGGAGAGACCAGGGAGGTGCGGGGTGGCTGAGCCCATGCTGGAGTCTGCCCGTCCCAGCATCTGTCCGAAAGGAAGGGTTGACTCTGCGTCAGCTGGGAGTGTTTTCTGCTGACAGAAGGCAAACCAGCGTGTGCTACACTACCTGTTTGGAGGAGGTGTGTGTGCTCTGAAATGATAAATCCACGTTCCTAAACTTTCCCGCAGCAGGAGAGCATGTCTGTGCCTCCCCTGCGTTCAGATGGGCATGTGTAGGGCAGGAAGTTTGAATTCTGCATGTCTGGGGGACCCACCTGTACTCTCCTCTCATCTGGGGGGCTGTGCTTGTGGTGGCTTCGTGGGCAGGAGGGGGTTGTGATTCAGCCGCCCTGATTGCGTCTGAGCTGGGATTACGAGGACCCGGACATTGCCCCAGGTCCCTTGGGGCCGAAGGACAGATGGTGCGCGTATCAGATTCCTTCATGGACACAGTGTGGCGGCGGCCTGCCCTGCCCGCCTTTGGAGATCTGGAGGCTGGGATTCTGTGCATGTGGATCTTGTTTGTTAAAAACCCAAACTTGGAGAATCCAGTGCGCCTGACTTTTCATAATTCAGTCAGGCTCACCACCACGTCCTAATTACAGAGGAAGAGGACCTCCAAGCTGTGGCGCAGGTTTGAACTTCCTCTCGCAAGAGGGTCCTTACTGATTGGTACTCGGATCCCCCACGGGCTCCAGTGGCAGCACCGCGGAGGCCTGTTTCAGGCGTATCTAAAGGAGGCAGAGGGATGTGGCCTTAGGCTTGGCCGGAAAGCTGCCCAGCTCTTTAGTCTGGGACTGCGCGAGCAGGGGACCACCCTCACGGCCTTGGCACCTCCTCCTTGTGTTTCCATGGGGAAGGTTAAGATCTCTGTGGCCAAGGCCCTGGTGATGGTGGGCAGCGGGGTCCTGAAGGCGGAGCCAGGAGGTGCTCGCAGGGTGCCCCTGGCCACCTCCAATGGCGTCAGCCTTGGGCAGACTAAACCCCTCTTTACTTAGTGCCTCTGCCAAATGTGGGTGAGTTGGTACTAAATCAGAGTTATGGGGGTTCAATGAAACGTCATCAAGGAGGGGCTTGGCCAGTACCTGGTGCCTCGTGAGGGCTTCGTAGAGAGTGACTGCCATCATCATCACCGTTGTCGTCGTCATTAGCAGCATCCGCAAATGAGATAGCCACTCAGCCTGGAGGGGAGCCCCAGGGACCTGCCCACGGCTGGAGGAGCACAGAGCCCAGGGCGCCCCTGGAAGGAAACACCCGTGCTCTGAGTGATGAACTCTGTAGACTCCCTTGTTCGTGGCAGCTCTGTCTGGCTTTCCTCCTGGGACGTTGAAGTGGCATGCACCCGCCTTTTCCCACCAGCCTAGTAACGTTTCTTTGTCAAGGGATGAAGAAGGTGTAGGGTTCCCCGAGGTGTTCCCCACATGTTGCACGTTGAGTTTGAGCTTTTATTTTCGTGAGGATGAGCTGATTGCAGCCATAGCAGAGGTGAGGTGCTGGCGGCCCGGAACTGTGCCCAGCTGTACCTGGATACCTATCTAATGATGTGTGTCCTAGGAGCAGTCCCCCACTCTGCTGTCAGAGCCTCGGGTCTCTGCAGTTTGCTTGAACACTGAGTGTGACCAGCAGGGCTCTGGTCTCTCCTCAGCGGTGACTGGGTCAGCCGTGGAGAGGGACCAGCACAGGGGGCTTTATCCTGAGAGGCGAGCCGGGAGAGGCTGGTTAGCATGGCCACTTCACATGAAAGGCTGTTAGATTCAGGTCACCGGGTTTGGACTCCTGCATTTTATGGCAACGTCTAAAAATGCAGATTTGTAACAACCAACGTTAATGAATTCAGACTGTTTGAATTTCACACTGAATAATGGCTGGAATTATCAGAGCCGGGGGCTTATGAGATCCTTGGATCGGTGTAATCTTTTCTCAAGATTCAATTGATAGCATGATGTAATATCACATTACTTTTATTAACAGTCCTGGCCATAAAAGAAACACACCTATTAGGACAGGAGAATTTAGTAAAAATAGTAGTAATAATGAGACCATTTGGAATGTGTAATCTATTCGGTAAATTTCAAGATGCCACATCTCATTTAAAATGCAGCGTTGTGCCCGTAGATATTGAAGGTAATACCTCTGTACCCTAGAGCTTCCTTTTTTTACATTAAAAATACTCTATTTAAATGCAGATTTGATTTGCAATCTAGGAAGAGAAGTATAGGAAGAAGGACAACTCTGCATCTATTGAATCAATTCTGGTTTCATGTAGTTCTCTGCCTTTTTCGCCCATACCTTCTACCCCAAAGGGTAATCTGTAAACACACAACTTTACGAAAGCGCATAAAGTTTCAAAGGATAATAACGTTGTAATATCTTTGTCTTCCTTAGAATTTTCCTCCACACACATCCCACCACCCCAAGCTGAAGAAACACAGAAGGCCCCCAGATTTCATCAGAGGGCAGGAGCTTGAACTGATTCACAAGAAATGAACACACATCCAAGAACTCTGGTTAACCTGATTTCTTTCTAGAATGTATTGCTTCTAATTCTGTGTGTGTGTGCGTGTGTTTTTATTCCCCCTGAGTTCTGTCCTTCCATGGCTTCTTTCCACGTGCATTTAAAGCCCGTTACCTGGAAAACTGATAGCACAGCCATATTGCCGGGTGAAAATGTCAGGAAGAGATGAGGGCTTCCCTTCTGAGTGCAGCAGCAATGCGTTTGATGTTGAGCTTCAGTTACCAAAGAAATGGATTTATAGCTTTTGACATTCTACTCCTAGAATTAATTAGGTGGCTAATCATTATAAATACCGTTTTCTTTTGCTGTTGTCTCCATTTAACAGAGCATCTCCTGCTATACGCACATGTTAGTTTCAAACTGAGAGCTGTGTTTTGGCTTTTATGCTCTGTCAAGGGAAAATGAAAGTAAATTCTTTATAATATGCTAATTGATCTATTTGGGAGTTTTCAGATATAGACAACATCTGTGCTTGCCAGTAACACAGTTAATAGCTTCCGATCTTCCAAATAAGAAGAGGTTTCCACTGTATGCGACCTCGCTGAGACATACTATGTCTTCCCCAGGGCTTGGCCCTGTGGAATTTGGGGCCTGAGACCATGGGAGCGGTCCCCAACCCTTGTGGCACGAAAGACTGATTTCACCGAAGACAGTTTTTCCACGGACCAGGAAGGGCAGGGGGTGGTAGTGGTTTTAGTATGGTTCAAGCATGTTACATTTATTTTGTACTTTTTTTAAAAATTATTTATTTTGGGCCGTGTTGGGTTTTCATAGCTTTGCTCAGGATTTCTTTACTTGCAGCGAGCAGGGGCTACTCCTGGTTATGCTGCTTGAGCTTCTCACCGTGATGACTTCTCTACTTGTGGAGTGCGCGGGCTCAGCAGCTGTGGTGCACCGGCTCAGTCACTCCACAGCATGTGGGATCTTGCAGGACCGGGGTTCGAACCCAAGTCCCCTGCGTTGGCAGGTGGGGATTCTTACCCACTGTGCCACCAGGGAAGTCCCACGTTGTGCACTTTTTATTTCTAATCTAATACCGCCGCTGATCCAACAGGAAGTACCAGTCTGCAACCCGGAGGCTGGGGACCCCTGATAAGGAGGACGGCCAACTCTAATCTTGTATCCCCACCCCTCCTCCCAGCCTAGACCAGACTGGCTGGAGGGATGGATTCAGAGCAAGTGACCTTGGGCTTGAGCAGCCCTCAGAACCTTTCTGTCCTTCTTGGAGATGCCACCTTCTCTGGTCACACGGTGCCCTTGTATTTTCCCTTAGGCAGTGGTTTTGGCAACTCAATAACACGTTTTTTTCTTACAAACCCGTAGCTAGGCAGTGTCCTGTCTTTTCCTACTGGGTGTGAGGAGCTGCACCCTATAAATGTTGCCTCCTGGAAAAGGAGAGTTTCTCCAGCAGTTGGTGGCAGATGCTCTAGGTTGGGCAGGGGAGGCGTCCCTCCAGTGTGCCTAGGCACTAGGGCTTGTGTTGCAGGCCTGCCTTGGCCATGGAGCACAGAGTTGAAAGGGCACTTGTGTTTGGAGGCTTGATGTGGTTCAGTACTTGCTCGCGAAAGGAGGCAGGTAAGTCCGGTGTTCTGAGCAAGCCCATCCCTCCTGGGTGCTCAACCTCATTTGGTCTTTCCTGCATGTGGCTGGTCCTGTGAAGTTGAAGAACAGGGAATCTTTATTCTTTTTTTTTTTATTATTTCTAAAAAAGAATTTTATTAAAAAAGCACAAATGCAAAGAAATGAACAGAGGAAAATTTATGCGTCGAACCTGGACTGGTCACTTATGATAATATACATGCTACAATTCCATTCTCTCCAATCATTCCACCTTCACCCTCTCCCACAGAGTCCCAAAGACTGTTCTAAATGCCTATGTCTCTTTTGCAGTCTCTTATACAGGGTTCAGGTTACCATTTTTCTAAATTCCATATATATGCGTTAATATACGGTATTGATGTTCTTCTTTCTGGCTTACTTCACTCTGTATAATTGGCTCCAATTTCATCCACCTCATTAAAACTGATTCAAATGCATTCTTTTTGATGGCTGAGAAATACTCCATTGTGTATATGTACCAAAGCTTTCTTATCCATTCATCTGCAGATGGACATCTAGGTTGCTTCCATGTCCTGGCTATTATAAACAGTGCTGAAGTGAACATTGGAGTACACGTGTCTCTTTCAATTCTGGTTTCCTTGGTGTGTATGCCCAGGAGTGCGATTGCTGGATCATATGGCAGTTCTATTTCCAGTTTTCTGAGGAATCTCCACACTGTTCTCCATAGTGGCTGTACTAGTTTGCATTCCCACCAACAGTGTAAGAGGGTTCCCTTCTCTCCACACCCTCTCCAGCACTTATTGCATGTAGACTTTTGGATAGCAGCCATTCTGACTGGTGTGAAATGGTATCTCATTGTGGTTTTGATTTGCATTTCTCTGATGATGAGGGATGTTGAGCATTTTTTCATGTGTTTATTAGCCATCTTTATGTCTTCTTTGGAGAAATGTCTGTTAAGTTCTTTGGCCCATTTTTTGATTGGGTCACTTAGTTTTCTGGAATTAAGCTGCAGGAGCTGCTTGTATAATTTGGAGATTAATCCTTTATCAGTTGCTTCATTTGCTATTATTGTCTCCCATTCTGAAGGCTGTCTTCTCACCTTGCTTAGAGTTTCCTTTGCTGTGCAGAAGCTTTTGATTTTAATTAGGTCCCATTAGTTTATTTTTGCTTTTATTTCCAATATTCTGGGAGGTGGGTCTTGGAGGATCCTGCTGTGATTTATGTCGGAGAGTGTTTTGCCTACGTTCTCCTCTAGGAGTTTTATAGTTTCTGGTCTTACATTTAGATCTTTAATCCATTTTGAGTTTATTTTGGTGTATGGTGTTAGGAAGTATTCTAGTTTCATTCTTTTACAAGTGGCTGACCAGTTTTCCCAGCACCACTTGTTAAAGAGACTGTCTTTTCTCCATTTTATATTCTTGCCTCCTTTGTCGAAGATAAGGTGTCCATAGGAGCGTGGGTTTATCTCTGGGCTTTCTATTTTGTTCCATTGATCTATATTTCTGTCTTTATGCCAGTACCATACTGTCTTGATGACTGTGGCTTTGTAATAGAGCCTGAAGTCCGGCAGGTTAATTCCCCCAGTTCCATTCTTCTTCCTCAAGATTGCTTTGGCTATTCGAGGTTTTTTGTATTTCCATACAAATTGTGAGATTATTTGTTCTAGTTCTGTGAAAAATATTGTTGGTAGCTTGATAGGGATTGCATTGAATGTATAAATTACTTTGGGTAGTATACTCATTTTTACAATATTTATTCTTCCAATCCACGAACACGGTATATTTCTCCATCTATTCATGTCCTCTTTGATTACTTTCACTAGTGTTTTATAGTTTTCTATGTACAAGTCTTTTGTTTCCTTAGGTAGATATATTCCTAAGTATTTAATTGTTTTCATTGCAACAGTGAATGGAATAGTTTCCTTAATTTCTCTTTCTATTTTCTCATTATTAGTGTATAGGAATGCAAGGAATTTCTGTGTGTTGATTTTATATCCTGCAACTTTGCTGTAATCATTGATTAGCTCTAGTAGTTTTCTGGTAGAGTCTTTAGGGTTTTCTGTGTAGAGGATCATGTCATCAGCGAACAGTGAAAGCTTTACTTCTTCTTTTCCAATTTGTATTCCTTTTATGTCTTTTTCTGCTCTGATTGCTGTGGCCAAAACTTCCAGAACTATGTTGAATAGTAGTGGTGAGAGTGGGCACCCTTGTCTTGTTCCTGACTTTAGGGGAAATGCTTTCAGTTTTTCACCATTGAGGATAATGTTTGCTGTGGGTTTGTCATATATAGCTTTTATTATGTTGAGGTATGTCCCTTCAATTCCCACTTTCTGGAGGGTTTTTATCAAAAATGGATGTTGAATTTTGTCAAAGGCTTTCTCTGCATCTATTGAGATAATCATATGATTTTTATTTTTCAGTTTGTTAATGTGGTGTATTACGTTGATTGATTTGCGTATATTGAAGAATCCTTGCATTCCTGGGATAAAGCCCACTTGGTCATGATGTATGATCTTCTTAATGTGTTGTTGGATTCTGATTGCTAGAATTTTGTTAAGGATTTTTGCATCTATGTTCATCAGTGATATTGGCCTATAGTTTTCTTTTTTTGTGGGGTCTTTACCAGGTTTTGGGATTAGGGTGATGGTGGCCTCATAGAATGAGTTTGGAAGTTTCCCTTCCTCAGCTATTTTCTGGAAGAGTTTGAGTAGAATAGGTGTTAGCTCTTCTCTAAATTTTTGGTAGAATTCAGCTGTGAAGCCGTCTGGACCTGGGCTTTTGTTTGCTGGGAGATTTTTGATTACAGTTTCAATTTCCGTGCTTGTGATGGGTTTGTTCAGATTTTCTATTTCTTCCTGGTTCAGTTTTGGAAAGTTGTACTTTTCTAGGAATTTGTCCATTTCTTCCAGGTTATTCATTTTATTGCCATATAATTGCTGATAGTATTCTCTAATAATCCTTTGTATTTCTGTGTTGTCAGTTGTGATCTCTCCATTTTCATTTCTACTTTTATTGATTTGGTTCTTCTCCCTTTGTTTCTTGATGAGTCTGGCTAGTGGTTTGTCAATTTTATTCACCTTCTCAAAGAACCAGCTTTTGGCTTTGTTGATTTTTGCTATGGTCTCTTTTGTTTCTTTTGCATTTATCTCTGCCCTAATTTTTACGATTTCTTTCCTTCTACTGACCCTGGGGTTCTTCATTTCTTCCTTTTCTAGTTGCTTTAGATGTAGAGTTAGGTTATTTAGTTGACTTTTTTCTTGTTTCTTGAGGTATGCCTGTATTGTTATGAACTTCCCCCTTAGCACTGCTTTTACAGTGTCCCAGAGGTTTTGGGTTGCTGTGTTTTCATTTTCATTCATTTCTATGCATATTTTGATGTCTCTTTTGATTTCTTCTATGATTAGTTCATTATTCAGCAGCGTGTTGTTCAGTCTCCATATGTTGGCACTTTTAACAGTTATTCTCCTGTAATTGAGATCTAATCTTACTGCATTGTGGTCAGAAAAGATGCTTGGAATGATTTCAATTTTTTTGAATTTACCAAGGCTAGATTTATGTCCCAGGATGTGATCTATCCTGGAAAAGGTTCCATGTGCGCTTGAGAAAAAGGTGAAATTCATTGTTTTGGGATGAAATGTCCTATAGATATCTATTAGGTCTAACTCTTCTATTATATCATTTAAAGATTGTGTTTCCTTGTTAATTTTCTGTTTAGTTGATCTATCCATAGATGTAAGTGGGGTGTTAAAATCTCCCACTATTATTGTGTTATTGTTAATTTCCCCTTTCATACTTGTTAGTAATTGTCTTACATATTGCGGTGCTCCTATGTTAGGTGCATTCCGTTCCGTTCGTTCCGTTCCGTTCCGTCGCTCAGTCGTGTCCGACTCTTTGCGACCCCGTGGACTGTAGCCTACCAGGCTTCTCCGTCCATGGGATTCTCCAGGCAAGAATACTGGAGTGGGTTACCGTTTCCTTCTCCAGGGGATCTTCCCGACCCAGGGATCGAACCCGGGTCTCCCGCATTGGAGGCAGACGCTTTAACCTCTGAGCCACCAGGTGCATAAATATTTATAATTGTTACATCTTCTTCTTGGATTGATCCTTTGATCATTATGTAGTTTCCTTCTTTGTCTCGTTTCACAGCCTTTGTTTTAAAGTCTATTTTATCTGATATGAGTATTGCTACTCCTGCTTTCTTTTGGTCTCTATTTGCATGGACTATCTTTTTCCAGCCCTTCACTTTCAGTCTGTATGCGTCCCTCGTTTTGAGGTGGGTCTCTTGTAGACAACATATATGGGGGTTTTGTTTTTGTATCCATTCAGCCAGCCTTTGTCTTTTGGTTGGGGCATTCAACCCATTTACATTTAAGGTAATTATTGAAAAGTAGGATCCCGTAGCCATTTTCTTTATTGCTTTGGGTTCAAGTTTATACACTCTTTCTGTGATTCCTGTCTATAGAAGATCCTTTAGCATTTGTTGGAGAGCTGGTTTGGTGATGTTGAATTCCCTCAGCTTTTGCTTGTCTGTAAAGCTTTTGATTTCTCCTTCATATTTGAATGAGATCCTTGCTGGGTATAGTAATCTGGGCTGTAGGTTATTTTCTTTCATCACTTTAAGTATATCTTGCCACTCCCTTCTGGCCTGAAGAGTCTCTGTTGAAAGATCAGCTGTTATCCTTATGGGAATCCCCTTGAGTGTTATTTGCTGCTTTTCCCTTGCTGCTTTTAATATTTGTTCTTTGTGTTTGATCTTTGTTAATTTGATTAATATGTGTCTTGGAGTATTTCGCCTTGGGTTTATCCTGTTGGGGACTCTCTGGATTTCTTGGATTTGGGTGATTATTTCTTTCCCTATTTTAGGGAAGTTTTCAACTATTATCTCCTCAAGTATTCTCTCATGGTCTTTCTTTTTGTCTTCTTCTTCTGGCACTCCTATGATTCGAATGTTGGAGCGTTTAACATTGTCCCAGAGGTCTCTAATATTGTCCTCATTTCTTTTAATTCGTTTTTCTTTTTTCCTCTCTGTTTCATTTATTTCTACAATTCTGTCTTCTAGTTCGCTTATCCTGTCTTCTGCCTCTGTTATTCTACTGTTTGTTCCCTCCAGAGTGTTTCTGATCTCATCTATTGCATTATTCATTGTATATTGACTCTTTTTTATTTCCTCTAAGTCCTTATTAAATCTTTCTTCCATCTTCTCAATCCTTTTCTCCAGGTTATTTATCTGTAACTCCATTTTACTTTCAAGATTTTGAATCATTTTCACCATCAAAATTCGAAATTCTTTATCAGGTAGATTCCCTATATCTTCTTCTTTTGTTTGTGTTGGTGGGCAATTATCTTGTTCCTTTACTTGCTGGGTATTTCTCTGCCTCTTCATCTTGCTTATATTGCTTTGCTTGGGGTGTCCTTTCCCTCTTCTTGCAGTTTGTGGAGTTCTCTTTATTATGTAGTTTCTTCGCTGTGTGTGGGGTTGGACAGGTGACTTGTCCGGGTTCCCTGGTTAGGGAAGCATGTGTCAGTGTTCTGGTGGGTGGAGCTGGATTTCTTCTCTTTCCTTTAGAAGACAATGGGCTACTTTTCTGGGAGCCTGATGTCCTCTGCCAGTATTCAGAAGTTGTTTTGTGGACTTTACTCCACGTTCAAATGTTCTTCTGATGAATTTGTGGGGAAGAAAGTGGTCTCGCCGTCTTGTTCCTTCCTCCCCAGAACACTGGATTCTTATATTCCACTTGGTCGTGGAGTATCTCTTCCCAGCTGCTCCAGCAAGGCGCAGCCGCTGCAGCTTACCTTGGACGAGGGGTATCTCCTCAAGGCCGCCCCTCCTGCTTTGAATGTGGATCAGCTCCTCCCGGCCCTCCGGTGCCCAAGCAGCCACCGCCTCCTGGACGTGGTACAGCTCCTCTCGGCCACCGCCCTAACTCTGGGCGCGGGGCAGCTCCTCTCAGCCACGATTCTGCACGTGGTCGGTTGCGCCGGGAGCCGGGCGTCTCTCGCGTCTGCGCCGCCGGGAGCCGGGCGTCTCTCGCGTCTGCGCCGCCGGGAGCCGGGCGTCTCTCGCCGGGAATCTTTATTCTTATTATCTTAGGGGCTTCCCTGATAGCTCAGTTGGTAAAGAATCTGCCTGCAATGCAGGAGACCCTGGCTCGATTCCTGGGCTGGGACGATCCCCTGGAGAAGGGATAGGCTACCCACTCCAGTATTCTTGGGCTTCCCTTGTGACTCAGCTGGGAAGTCACATGTGACTCATTCTTTACTAAAGAATCCACCTGCAAGCAGGAGTCCTGGGTTCGATCCCTGGGTTGGGAAGATCCCCTGGAGGACGGAAAGGCTACCCACATCAGTGTTCTGGCCTGGAGAATTCCATGGACTGTATAGTCCATGGGGTCACAAAGAGTCGGACACGACTGAGCAACTTTCACTTTCCCTGCAGTGGATAATGGAGGTGAGTTGCCTGCTCTTGGCTCCTGTCAGGAGCAGAGGTGGGGTTTCAATCGAGGTCTCGGTTGTAGCTGCATACACAGCCTCTTATGCCCCGTCACCATCTCCCAGAAACCTTTGGACACTGGGTATAAAGGGCTTGATGTTGATGGTGAGTGTCCCTGGCCAGGTAACGTGATGGCTGTCCTCTCCCTGCAGACTCCCAAGTTTGTTTGCAGACAACCTCTGATCGAGGGCTTCTTGACCGAAATGCTCCCAGACAGCCGCACTTGTTGCGTTCTGTTTGGGATCCAGAGCTCCAAGGACCCAGCCTGGCTGGGGGTGGCCCCAGACCAGACAAGCCCCTCGGACTTGGCAGTAATCAAGTCCCCGGGGCTGGACCAGTGCAGGGAGGGGAGCTCTAACCTCAGAGGGTCTGTCCCTCCTGTTTTTATCTCTCTGTTTAGCAGAAGCAGCCCCCACTATGAGGATGTAACTGGGGTGGGCCCAGGCAGGGGAGAGGGATGAACAGCAGGTCTTCTCGCCCGCCCCCCTCCCCCCACCCCCCCGGAAGCCTGGCCCTCTCCCCCAGGTCCTGGTCTTCCTGGGGGCTGCTGACCACAGAGACGCCAGCCAAGTGACGTATTAAGGGCTGGCGTGTGCTGGGTGCTCAGCACAGTGTGTCCTCCTGTGAGCCCTGGTGCTTATCCACCTGTGATGGCGTGTAGGTGTCAACATTCCCAGCACAGGTAGAGAAATGGGCTGTGCCGTCTGAGGGTTTCTGTCCAAGACCCTACAGCCCGATCTGTGGGCCGAACACTTCCTACTTCACACCTGCCCAGGGACCAGTGGCTGAGAAGTCGCAGTGCATAGTAGGGCCTTGACGAGGGTGGTTAGTGACTTTACTGTTGGCCTCTTTCCATAAAACGACTGTTTGGCTCCACTGGCTCTTAGTACAGCACACGGAATCTTCGTTCTTTGTCGCAGCTTGCAGGGTGTTTTAGATGCGACGTGCAGCATCTTTACTTGTGGCGTGCGGGATGTAGAGCCCCGAGCGGGGATTGAACCCGGGCTCCCCGCACTGGCAGTGCAGAGTCTTAGCCCCCGGGCCACCAGGGAAGTCCCTCTTTTCTCTCGTTTGAACCTAGATCCTTTGGCGAAATCGCTGCAGAGCGGTTGTCCTTGAGACTGCTGCGTTACCGGCACCCGTGACCTTTCGTCTCTGGCTGAACTTGTCCATTCAGGTGCACTTAGCTATACACACAATTGCACACATTCAGATACATGCGCACACTCACAGGCACATACATGTGGACTCACTCCTACATGCACACGTAGGGGTGTGGCCCTCTTGGGGTGTAACCTGTGACGGAGGGGCTTCTCAGGCCTATCCCCGGGAACTCGCCTTGGCCGGCTCTTGGGATCGGCTTGAACACGTGCAGGCCCTCTGCTTCCGTGGTGGTGAGCAGAGGTCTTAGACAAAGTCATCCGTCTACACTGTTGGTTGAGATGTTTATAGAAATGGAGTTGGGGGTAATTAGACGCTGCTGCTGCTTTCTCCATCTTCCCCAGCTTGACGCGTAGGGGCAGTTTCATCTGAGACTAGTAAAAGTTGTAACGGATTTAAAAGAGGAAGCTGCGTGGCCTGGGCTGGCATGTTAGCTTTACCACTGTGGCCACCGGAGCCTCTCGTCGTGTATGGATCAGATGATTTTATTATGCCAACATTAATATTGGGCGCACACATGTAATCTAGAGTCAGCAGGTTCATACACTACTATCTCATTAAATTTTCAGGCAAAAGCTACAAAAATTAATTGGAGGCGTGTAATAGTTTAGAGTGTGAGCCAGCTTATGGTAATATAAATTATATGAAGAGAAGACAGTTTTATATACTGAGAGGGGGAAAACCGGTTTACTTTAATGAGAAGAGATAGAAACGTAGAGCTATTTTTTCATTACAGATGCACGCGAAAGTGTTTGGACTTAGTTGATGAATAGAGTTAATTCTTTGCTACAGTTCCAATAATTCATGTTGCACAGTTTAATGACTTCTAGATAAAAACAGGATTGAAATGTTAATTCCTCTGAAGAAATTGGGGCACCCTTGTATATCAGGCTTTCCCCCCTATTAAACCGCTAGTTAATTTCACTAAACAAGTCTCCTGGAGATATTTCATGCTACATAGACTTTTGTATTTCCTACCTGAGTTAGCTTACTTTCTTTTTTTTGAACTGTTACGTACTTGATCATCTCAAATGAGATAATTTGTTGGGCAGAGCTGCGTCTACATGATTTGGCCCTTACATGGAGATTCGTAAACATGACGTTTTGTATTTCAGTGACTAATAACTCTTCTCTTCTTTGCTTTTTGTTTGGCTGTGGTTTTGGCTGGGTTCATCTGTTGTCCCTGTTTTTGAGCTGGAAAATAAGAAATCTTGATCAGACTGTATTTGATTCCCAAGGCTTTGTCTCACATCATGCAGGAATTTTTCATCATCACCATGTTTTTTTTGTATTTTTGTTTTCTTTTTCACTTCTCGTAATGAGGGGACTTTTTATTCCCATGGAGCTGATTCAAAACTGAAGTCTGTGTTCTCTTACTCTTTAACCTACTCTCAGAAAAAGGTGAGTAGGAAGTATTAACTGTAGTAACAAAAAGTTGGGCTTCCAAAGTGGCTCAGTGGTAAAAGAATACACCTGCAATGCAGGAGACGTGGGTTCCATCCCTGAGTTGGGAAGATCTCCTGGAGAAGGGAATGGCAATCCACTCCTGTATTCTTGCCTGGGAGATCCCATGGACAGAGGCCATGGGGTCTCAAAAGAGTTGGACATGACTTAGCGACTAAACAACAGCAACACACAGGAAGTTGAGTAATGGTGGTGCTATGTAATTCAGAAATGTTCACATCTTTGTATTTAGTCCCAGATTTTTTTTTTTTTTTGCTTGTGGTTATTGTTGTTTTGCTTTGGTTTTTGGTTTGTTTGTTTCACACTGGGGACAGAAAACAATGTTTAAAAAGGGAGGGAAAAGATGACTCCACCCTGGTTCTCCGTTTTCTTGGTTTTCTTGGTTTGCCATGCACAGTGCATGCCGTGTTCAGAGAGCTTCCTAGAAAGGACTCCGTTAGAGCTGAGGAAGTGAAGACCTGGGAAGACTGATTTTTTGGGGGGAGGGAGGGCCTTGCCACGAAGCATGTGGGATCTGAGTTCCTCGACCAGGGATCAAACCCGCAGCTCCTGCATCCTTGCACTGGGAGTGCAGAGTTTTAACCACGGAGGCATCAGGGAAGTCCCAAGGCTGACTTTCAGGTCCCAGGAGGACACCGGGACCGCTGCCTTCCACTCCACCCCCCACTTAGTGACCACCGGGCCCAGATGTGGTTCAGTCCTGGGAGTGGTCTTACGGATTCTGTTTATCGGGTTTGAGGTTCTTATCTGTTGAAGTAGGCTTTCTGAACCCCTCCATCCCTCTCTTTACCTTTGTTGGTTTAGGGACCTTCTAACATTTAGGGGTTTGGTCTTTTTTCCTGAGATCGGTTGGTAGGTGTGTGTCCAGCTTTGGCTTCCAGAGCAGTCGGCGGCTTGGCTGGGAAATGGAACGTGAACTTGGAGCCTTGAGAGACTTGCCCTGTGAGTCTGCTTTCATCTCCCGATCAGCAGATGTGCCCTTTGCGCTCCCGGCTTCTGCTTCCACCGCACGCAGCTGTGGGTTGGGCACGGTCACGACGTCTTCCATGACGTCACATCAGTGATGTCGCTCCTGTCCCATGTCGGCGGAAAGTTAACTTGGGAACCGTCGACCCCGGCCATTTCTTAGCGTTCCAGTTCCTTTGAAGCTTCAGAAGCTTCAATTTAGGATTCTTTGAGGGCGTTTCTCAGTTCGGGGCTGTTGATATCTGGGACCTTCACTGAGTCCCTGTTGGGGAGTTGCCCTGTGAGTCCTGGCCCCGCCCACCAAGTGCCAGGCTCACCCTTCCCGCCTGCTTTCCCGCAGCCGGGGTGCCTTAGGTGCAGGTGTCCCTGCCGAGGTCACTTTTCCCGGGCTGATGTCTCCTCCATGCCTGCCGGGAAATCACCTTCCAGCCGGTTCTGCGTCTCTGGGGACACACGGCCTGCGCACCTGTGCTGGCTGCTTGCTCGCTGGTCCCGGTGGAGGCGGAGGCCTCCTCCCTGCTCTGAGATGTGGTCCTCGTCCCGCTTGGTTCCCGACAGTACAGCCGGCAGACAAGAGCTGTCGCCTTGTCCCGGTGGCCTGTCGGGATGGGCCCCCCTGTCCTCGGACACTGGGCCTCGTTATCCCTCGTCTGAACTGACGGAGCCTTCTCAGCACCAGGCATAACTTAATGCCTGCGTTTCCCTGTTTCTTTAACTTTTAATTGAAACCGTTTAGTTACCACCCCTGCTGCTAGGAATCTGGGGACAATTAGGGAAGTCCCATCTGTCCTTTGAACCGCGTTCTATTGCCTTTTTCGTGCTATCTCCAGAAGACGGCGGGTTTGAACAGCCCTGTCTCTGCTTCCCCCTGGATGATGGTTGTTATCTCACTTGAGTGAGTTACGGCAACTCTTTAATTCAATTATTTTCCCCGGTTGTGGGCTTGGAGATGATTTAGTGATGTCGGACGCTTGGTTTTCCAGCGCAGAGCGGTGACACCACCGAGGCAGTCGGGGGGTGTTTCCAGTTGTCACTTAACAGAGGAGCACCTTCCCTGCCCGCCCGCGCCGCCTGGCATGAGCCCCTGTTTACCATTTCAAAACAAAGATTGGAAATGGCAGATGCCATGGGCTTTGCCAGTCTTTCCCTGAGGCGAGGAATTATCTGTCCAGTAATATTAGGTCAGTGAATTCCTACCCAGCTGTGTGTCTG
Source organism: Moschus berezovskii (assembly GCF_049115385.1). NCBI lineage: Eukaryota > Metazoa > Chordata > Mammalia > Artiodactyla > Moschidae > Moschus > Moschus berezovskii. The sequence continues at coordinate 90,533,985 of NC_142471.1, read as the reverse complement.
AAAGGAGGGGCGGGGGAGGGGTGGCCTGGGTGCCGGTCAGGAAGGCTGTTTCTAAATCTATAAATGGGCGAAACCGGCCCCTCTCCTGCTTTGCTATTTGACTGGGAATTAAACAAAGCGTCATGAGTGGAAGGTGTTTCGGACAATCACTTTAACCAATTTGCTTTCTAATGTGGAAAATCTGCCTAAAATAGGACCTACCGCCATGATTGTCTGCAGACAGAGGCTGGGTCAGACACTTGGACCAGAACAGCATGTTGGGGTGACAGTGTGCCTGTTTTTGGCAAGAACTTGGTGACCGAGCCAGTCTTCTGTTTTCCTTGGGGGCCCCAGGGTGCCCATGGACCTGGCTCCAGGTCACAGGACACAGTGAAGCTGTGTTCCTGGAAAGGGTTGCTGTGCCCTTCTCCTGGGGATCTTCCCACCCAGGGTTGAACCCAGGCCTCCTGCATTGCTGTGCTGTGCTTAGTCTCTCACTTGTGTCTGGTTCTTCGCGGCCCCACGGACTGTAGCCCACAAGGCTCCTCTGTCCATGGGGATTCTCCAGGCAAGGATACTGGAGAGGGTTGCCATGCCCTCCTCCAGGGGAACTTCCCAACCCAGGGATCGAACCCAGGTCTCCCGCATTACAGGCGGATTCTTTACCATCTGAGCCTCCAGGGAAGTCCATGAATACTGGAGTGGGGTAGCCTATTGTTTCTCCAGGGGATCGTCCTGACCTAGGAATCGAACTGAGTCTCCTGCACTGCTGGCAGATTCTTTACCAGCTGAGCTCCCAGGGAAGCCCTTGTTTCTGGAGGGTGTTTTTAACCCAGTACTAGGCGTGTTAGGTGCTTACTGAGAAAGGCCAGGTGATGATGGCTCTGACGTGCAGGTTTTTCGGAAAAGGCAGGAGCCAGGACACCAAGGCAGGACAGAGCCCAGCCGGCTTGGGCCCCGGAATCCCCGGCTGCCAGGTTCATGCGGTGTCGCCCAGCTCTGAGCACCAGTCACGCCTCACCCAGCGGTCCCAGCTGGGCCGTGGGCCACCCTTAAGCTCCAGGAGCATGAGGCTGCCCCGGTGCCCATGCGGAAGATGGGCTGTGTCCCTGGAGGGAGGAAGGTTAGTAAGACGCTCTCAGAGATTGTGAGTATGAAGTGATGAGTCAGACTCTTCAAACGTGGAAACCAGTGTCGCCTCCAAAAATGACCATGTGTGCCCTTTGACCTTCTAATTCTCCCTTCCACACCCATTGCCAGGAAAGCTTTCATACACTAAGATGGTGTTATTTGATGGCAAAAAGACAGATGCCTCAAGCACCCGACACTGGGAAAATAGCTCGTTCGTTTTAAAATGATGCTTTCACAGTTTGAAATAACATAAGTAGAAGGCTTGTCTTGAAGTGGAAAGATCCAATATTGAATGTACATTTATGAGTAAAGCCAGAGAAGTACTCGCGGGGGAAATCTGATGATGAATATTTTATAGTGCTTATCTTTAGCTGGTAGAATTTGGGTGTGTTTTTTTTCCCTCCACTCTCATTCCAGTCAATGTTCTCTAATGAATATATGTTGTCTTTTTTGTTTTAAATAGGGAAAAAATTTGCTGGTCATCTTGATGTTTCCAGAAGGGTCATATGCTTAATGAAGAGGGAAGAAATGCACTACAAGATTTATAAAAGCAAAGTCAGTCATTCCAACTCAAGATAAAACGTCAGGGTTTTCTTCTCCATGCTTTTCCTGAAATTATGTATAAAGGGTGTATAAACACAAGGGTTTCTGTTGACTTATCCAGAAGAACCCTGCCATCCCCGTATTTCCGTGACTGTCTTCGGTCACGAGTGGACACAGGACTCTGTCAGTGGGTCTGTGTACTTGCTTTGTCTTTGGGTTTGTGCAGCACCACCCACCCCTGCCGTTTTTGTCTTTGTTGCCGAGCCGTGTGTGCTGGTGTCCGGCTGCCCTTTGGTCGCTGTGTGGCTCTGGGGAGGTAGTTCATGCTCTCTTGTGCCTCAGCTTCCTCCTTACCTGTCCGGTAGGACTCAAAGGACTCGACGAGTCGGTGTTCGTCCGCCCTGACCCCAGAGCTCGGCCACAGGGCCACCCTGCTATCTGCATTGGCGTCACTCTCATCTTCCCAGCGTTGGCTGGTTCTGATTTTCATTGGCGTATAGTTGATTTACAGTGTTGTTTCCCAGTGTTGTTAACAACCTGCATTAGTTCACATTGTCCCCATATTTGTAATCACACACATGTAAGACTTTAAAAGCACAGAACTCAGTTCATAATACGCGTCCTTTGCGCTTAACGGCCCTAATACAGCAGCCAAACTCTACCCCTCTCCTCAGAGCCTTTCATAGATTCTGTGTTTAAAGGAAATCCCCTTTGGGGTATTCCTGTTCCTTCCCCTCCCCGCCACAAGCAGACGTTATCTGTCTGGAGCAAGCATGTTTGGGTCGTGGTCTTCGAGGACTGTGGCATTGGAGCTGCCTCCTGGAACCAGGAGAAATTCAGGGGTGTACCAGGCTGGAAAAGTGTTTCCAGGGACAAAAAAATGTGTGTTGACTTATTGGGGTGATCGGCGCAGGGGTTTGTGAAAACAGAACCAGCAGAGGCCAAGGTGGGAATCCTCCTACCAATTGAGCCTATCCAGGGTGGGACAGGTCCTGAGACCTGTGTGCTGGGTGATGGGGCTTTTGGTGGACAAAATTAAAGCTGTCATTCAATAAGCCCAGGTTGACTCGTCCACCTGGAGTCAGGCTCTCCCTGCTCAGGCTGTTTCTTCTCCAGCTTACCTCTGTGCTCAGCTTTTTGAAGAATAATTTCCCTGATTCCATCAGGTAGTTTTGTTGCCCCGATTTAAATTGTTTTTTTGCATCCACCTGCTCCTACATCAGACATGTCTTTAGTTGTGTTTGCTTTTTCACAAGAGTGTTGAAAAGGAAAACAATTTTTGTTTTCGTCTAAAATCTCTTGCCAAGAGCAAATATCTGAAAGTTAAAAAGAGAATGTTTTGCATCATGTTATCAGGCTCAGGAATATCCTGTGCAGGGCTCAGCTTCTTTGGGGGACGTATGTGAGAAATATGCTTGGTGAGAACACTTACTCATATTCTATTGCACGTTTTGGGGAAGAAATTAGAAGCCGGCCTTTGGGTCTCCGATACTAATTTTACATCTCAGAAACCAAATTGATGAGCCCCGGCTAGAGTGAAAGGCACATCTGATAGGCTACAAAATTCAGATGGTTCCGTTTGATATTTTATCTTGCCTTGATTGATTTGCTCCATAGAATTCGCTGTTGAATCATGGAGGGTGGGCAGAGCTGAGACTCGATATTTATCTCCCTTCCAACTGGATCTCCTTTTTGGGGCGTTTTAAGGTAGGTTTGCACAATGGGGAGAAGCAGAATTATGGGCAATGTGATGTTATGTGCTCCTCCTTCAGGTGTGTATGCTAATTTTGGTGGACTTGTGTGAACGTAATTCCTGAAGCAGGGATCGACCTGTGCCCCTGCCATGGATGCAGCCCCTGGCGTGTATTTTAAGGAAAATCAACACTCTTACACACCTTAGGCAGAACTGTTGTTTTCCAACAATTGGGAACAGTAATTTCCAGGAAAGAGAATCCTCACATGCCTTTGAGTCACACCGCACAGTCCAGAAGAGATTGGCGCCAGAGGAAATGCAGAGGTCATCAAGGGCGTAGGCTTTTCCACTGTGTCAACTGATGCGTGGTGCTGGCGCTCCAGCACTGCTTGGGTTCTTTGGCCATGACTGAGTGGCAGACACAATCACGTGCACGTCTTGAACGAATGAGTGCTCACTTGTGTCTCTTTGCAACCCCATGGACTGACTGTAAGCGTGCCAGGCTCCTCTGCCCATGGAGTTCTCCAGGCAAGAATACTGGAGTGGCCTGCCATTTCCTTCTCCAGGGCATCTTCCTGATGACCCCAGGGATCGAACCCAGGTCTCCTGCTTCAGCAGGAAGATTCTTTACTGCTGAGCCACCTGGGGACCCTATCAAACACTGTCCAAGTAGAACCTTAAAGGGCATGGAAGGTTACTAGAGGGCAGCGTGGATGCTTGCAGCCGTTGGTGGAGAGGGAATGGTTTGTAACTCTTCCCTTTGGGTGGTGGCTCATGACCAACCCTGGTGTCCCTGTGTTGTCCCCTCCCCCAGCCCAGCTCCTTCCCTGTAACACGGAAGCCCTTGCCCCTTGTCAGCTGCCTGCTCCGTAGACCTTGGTTTCTTTGTTACTCACTGTCTGCTGCCCCATTCCAGGAGCAGCGTGAGGGATCCTGTGGTACGTATTTGACCCCGTATTTGACCCCCGGGAGGTGCCCGTGACGTTCGTCTGCCCAGGAATGCGTGTGACCTTTAGACCCAGCAGGCAGAAGGGGTGGGGGTGGGCAGAAGGGAGAGTGCGGGGTGTGTCCCTAGCAGCCCGAAGCCTGGGGTGCTGGAGTCAGATTCCAGGGCTGGGTGCGGCCGCACCTCCACCCCTGCAGAGCTCACAGAAGCAAGTTGAGCCTAGGGACTGGGCTCTGGAGTAGGAGGAGTGTTACCTGGTGAAGGGAGGAGGCCACCAGCCCCAGAGGGCAGAGCTGGATGGGGAGGCGGGAAGTCGAGTTCTTTTACACCGAAGGAATGTTACTTTTTTGGCCTCGCCCTTCGGATCATTCCCTGGTGGCTCAGACGTTAAGGGATCTGCCTGTAACGTGGGAGACCTTGGTTCAATCCCTGGGTCGGGAAGATCCCCCGGAGAAAGAGATGGCAACCCACTCCACTATTCTTGACTGGAAAATCCAATGGATGGAGGAGCCTGGCAGGCTACAGCCCATGGGGTTGCAAAGAGTCGGACACGACTGAGTTACTTCACTTTCGAATCCTTAGTTCCCCAAGCAGGGATTGAACCCAGGGCCCTTGGCAGAGTTCTAACCACTGGACAACCAGGGGAGTCCCTAAACCTAAGGAATTCTTAAGATTAACACATTGTCCAGTCATGAGTCAGAGCCCTGTGTCTGGTGGACTGCCTGACAGGCCACCTGTTCAAGCCTGCAGGGTCACTGCATGTCAGGAGCGTCTGCCTCCCAAAGATATCCTAGAGTCAACACATTGGAGAAGCCCACGCCCTTCTAGATGGTAGGGCGAGGGAGGTTCTTGCTTGTCAGACAACAGAAAAACTCCAAAAGAAAATAGATGCAAAGAGAGATGCAAGGTGTGGGGTGATAGGTCAGTAGCTTTGCAGAGCTGGGAGGCTGGGCTCCTTTAGCAGACAGATCTCACCCTCTGGAGGCCGACAGGAAGTGCTCTGGTGTGAATGAATGGATGGTCCCTCCCCAGGGCTTGCTTTCCTTTGACCAACTGACCCTCACAGATGCTTCTGTCCATAGCAAGAAAGGGGCCCAAGCCCCTCTCTTCAGGATCGAGATGGAGGCTGGTCAGCCTGTGCTCCCTACAGACTCAACCACACATCCGTTCAAAAATCATGTGTGTCAGTTCACACTTAAAACGTCGTGTGCATGTACGTGCCAAAGGCTGTCCTAGGAATTGTGTGTACCGCCAACAAGCTGTCACGGAGCTTGTGTTCTAGAGGATGATAAGCCGTTGCTGATGGTCTTCCTGCGAAGTGTGTGTCAGACTGGGAATACAGTCTGTCTCGGACAGAGTAGCCACTTCGGCAGGAGTGTTGAGAGCAGGCCTCCCAGGACGGACCTGAGCTTGCGGTGGAGTTCTGGGCGAAGGGCCTCTGCACAGGGCACACAGGACAACAGCCAGTGTGGCTGGGACTGCACAAGAGGGCACGGCAGTGGGAGGCCTGGCCATCAGAGTCCTGCTCTTCCCCATCAAGGTAGTGGGAGCTGTGATTTCAAGGACAGTGTGATATGGTTAGATTTAAGTTTTGAAAAAAGCCCTACCCCCTTAAGCCAAAAAAACTGAGACCCCTCGATGTCTCTGGAAAACGGTTTCAAAAGAGGCCAGAATAGATGGAGACCTTAAGTGGGCCTGTAAGATCGTGGTTCATCTGTTAGGATTACTCCTACTTTAGCCAAGAATGTCTGAGTTAACTTGGAGGTAGTGAGTTTGAAATCAATCAGAGTAGATTTCCCTAAAGTTCCCTGCTGGATGGTAGCATGGCCCCAGAATAACTTTTGAGGTTTTTTGTTTTGGTTTGGTTTTGCCCTGATCTGAAATGTAAAGCTCACAGCTCTGCCTGGAGTCTGAGATGGAGTTGTTTCTGGTCCATGGGATTCTTGGGCTTCCCTGGTGGCTCAGATGGTAAAGAATCTGCCTGCAATGCAAGAGATGCAAGATTGATCCGTGGGTGGGAAAGATCCCCTGAAGAAGGGAATGGCAACCCACTCCAGTGCTCTTGCCTGGAGAATTCCATGGACAGAGGAGCCTGGCAGGCTACAGTCCATGGGGTTGCAGAGTCAGACACAATGGAGTCACACACACACGTCTTTAAAACAAGCAGAATCCCCCACTTGAACGCTTTCTGAAACTGCCAGTGCAGACGGGATAGCAATCCTGCCATGTGTCCACAGAGCTTGCTTTCATTGTCATTAAAAAGCGTCAGACGTGCATGTCAGAAAGAGACAAGATGCTGCTGTAAGGACTTTGTCTTCACCATCTTTTCTCAGCTGCTTAAATTGCTGTCAGGGCCTGCCTGTAAGAATCTTGGACAAGGGAGGGTTTCTCTGATATAATTATGCTGCTAGTAAAAATCTTGGCGCCTTTTTTCTGCTTTCCCTCTTAGCCATTAAAATAAAACTTTATCCTGGAGCTGGGCAGCCGTTTGCACCCTTCCTCCTGTTTCCTCTGGACATATTGGTGTCCTGGCTCAGGCGATGGGTGGGCACAGTGGGTGGAGGGTGACTTCTGTCTTGGTGGCCAGGAGCCTTGGGTTGCCAGGGCAGCTCCAGGTCTGGTCACCGTGGGGCTTTGCCCCCAGAGCTGTTGCTAAGGAGAGGGCTTTGTTTGCATGGAGCCTAGGGGATGTTCAAGGGCAAGTGCACTTCAGTGAAGATTTGCAGATTGGGTGTTGGAGGCAGTGCCTTCTGGGCTCATGTGTCAAGCACCCAGTGTCAGGTGGAGAAGCTGGCGTCTTTGGGGGCAGCAGTGGGGCAGTATTTCGGGGATCACGAGGAACCTGGGTGGAAAGGAGACCCTGATGGTCAGCAAGGCCAGGCTGCAGGTAACAGGAAGCGGGAGGCGTGTGGCCTTGCTTCCTGGGTGGGGCGGTCACGACCTGCCCTGTGATCAGAAGGCCCACCCTCTCTGCCAAGGAACCCAGGATGGAAGGAGAGAGGCTTGTGGGCGCTTCTGGGAATCCCAGTGGCCTGAGAAATCCTGCCAGACTGGGGCCACCAGCAAGGGCTGCCAAGACAGGAGGCTGGGGAGGCTACCCCTTCTGGTGGTGCCCTCCCTACCCAGAGGGGCGGGGAGGGGCAGGGTGTGTGGCAAGTAGGGCTGCAGGAACACACCCGCAGGCCAGGCTCTTATTCCTTAGTTGCCTTTCCCTGCCCAGCTGCCCTGGCTCCTACTAGAAGGACCCTGGGTTGGCCTCCCCTGCTGGGCCCCCTGTGCTGTGGGTCAGGGCAGAGTCACAGGCCCCCTGGCTTCCCGCTGCAAAGGAGCCGCCGGGGCGTCCCGGCTCCTCTCTCAGGACCAGTTTGGACGGAGAACTTGGAGGACGTGGTCCTCCTCTCTGCTGGGCACAGCCATCTTCCTCACCTTCTGCGCCTGAGGAAGCGGAGTCTCCCGTCAGTTCGTCCCTCGAGGGCAGGGGCTCAGTGAGGTCGGGGGCTTATGTGAGGTCGTGCGACAGGTGTGTGGTGCTTCGTGGAGGAGCCTGTGATAAGTCTCTGTCCCGTTGCACATGTCTGGAGATTCTTTTTGATCCAGAGTTGGATCAAGAGCTTTTCCCCAAGTGACCTGGCTGTGTTCGCTCCCGTTGGGGAACTCTGTTGGGATTGTGTGCTAGCCAGCCCCGGTGGTCTCACACACAGCCACGTCTTTGGGGTCTGACTTTGTTGACGCTGGCTTTAGCTGACCCCTGTCCCTGACCTCCTGGGTCACATCCTCAGAGGATGGTGGGGACAGCCACCCAGGGAGATGGTCTCTGCCCCTGGGTCCCAGGCAGGCCCTGCTCCCTGTGGTTCAGAGGCAGGAACACATAAATCTTGTGTTCTGGGCTCCTGGAAGCCCTCTCCTGGAGAAAGCACTCCCAGAACTGAATTTTCTAGCAGCAGAAACATGAAGAGTGGAAGGTAGTGCTGAAGCCGGCTGGCCTTGTCCTCTGAAAACAGGCCAGAGGAGAATGAGCGTGGCTATTTGCGCTGGCCGCGGTGATCAAGTCGCAGGGGAGAGGGAGAATTAGCTGAAAACGTTACCTGAGGCAAGAGGGATATGAAATTTTTATAAGGATTGATTGAGTGATGGAAAAAGTCGAGAGGAGTTACAGAAAAAAATTTTTTTTGTGGAAGCTCCTGACAGTCTTCTGCTTTCTCCAGAGAGACTGACCAGTCAGGCTTGTTTCCATGGGGAGGAAGTCTGTTTTAACTGGAGGAACATGGGGTCTTGAAGAGGCGGCCTGGCCCCAGGGCCCATGAACGGCTGCCATGGTCAGCCCACCCAGCTCTTGCGGGGACCCTGGGCAGGCCTGGCCCCTGGGCCACCAGGAAGGACGAGTGAAGACCCTACGTCCTGCTGTGAGCCTCGGTCTTGCCATTGGGCTGCTGCCTAAGTCATCCCTGTCCGGTGGAGTTTGAGAACAGGGAGGGGTGTGTGAACTCTTGATGGCTTCTCACACCAGGGGCCTCGAGCTGAAGCCAGAGACCGCCTGAGGGGCCGTGCCGGCCTGGGGTTGAGGTGTTTCCGGTTCCCGGAGCCGCCCCAGCGCAGATGGAGGACAGGCAGGGCAGGGTCAGAAAGCCCTCTCTCTGCTTGGTCTCTCCCGTCTTTCTAGAGCTCTGCGGTTTGTTTGAGGCCAGTGAACCCCAGACTGCGATGGCAGAGTGGGGCGGCCTCACCTGCCCTTGTCTCAGCGCCCCCCAGCCCGCTGTGGGGCAGGTGGAGAACGGGACCCCAGGGTCCTCCTTGGTCCCTCTGTCTGTCTGTCACCTAGAGCTCTTGACATGCGAATCCTACTTTGTTGTTTTTTTGATCGTTTACCTTAGGGAGTAACAAAATCACATTGCAACGATTTGGGTCCTGTGTTGGAATGTCAGTCAACATTTTTTCCCTTTTTTCCCCGTAATTTATTCATTTTTGGCTGTGCAGGCTTTTCTCCAGTGGGCTGGGGCTTCCTCTCTAGCTGTGGTGCTTGGGCTTCTCAACTGCAGTGGCCTCTCGTCGTGTCTCACATCCTCCAGGGCGTGTGGGCTTCAGTAGTTGTGGCCCGTGGGCTCAGTAAATGCAGTTCCCAGGTTCTGGAGCACAGGCTCAGTAGCTGTGGCATCGGGGCTTACTTGAATGGCAGCATGTGGGATCTTACCGGCCCAGGGATCCAACCTGTGTCTCCTGCGCTGGCAGGCAGATTCTTTACTACTGAGCCATCAGGAAAACCCTGAGATATCAGATAATCCTTAAACTTGATCACAACTGCTGTGGATATTTATGCCCATTTCTCTTTTTTTTTTTCTTCAGTTTTATAGTCGATATAATTTCAGGCTTACAGAAGAGCTGCGAGAATGAGACAAAGAATTTCTTAATTACCTCGACACCCCCAAGTGATATTTTACCATATTTGCTCAGTTCTCCTTTCATACACACAAACCCAGAAGCATTATTTTTCTTGAACTCTCTGAGATTCTAAGTACCTAACTCAGATATGTTTAGGGATTAAAAAAAAAAGTTTTTCCTAAGTCCCAGCACACTCTTTTACAACACCAAGTATCAAAATCAGTAAATTAACACTGCTGATATATATTATCTAGTCTTTAGACTATGTAGGTAGATTTTGCCAATTGTCACAACAATGTTCTTTAGTTGCCATGTCTCCTTAAAAGAAAGTGAAAGTCTCCTTGGTCATCTTTAATCCTGGAGCAATCCCTAATCTGCCTTTGGTCCATAACATTGATTTTTTTCTTTTTTTTCTTAAGAACAGACCAGTCACGTTGTCCGTCCTCCATCTGGTTCTGTCTCAGGTTTTCTCCTTATTAAAGTCAGCTTATGTACTTTGGGCAGGACTGCTGGACATGTGAGGTGTGGAGGCACGTGACGTCAGTTTACCTCACCCCTGGTGCGGTTAACTTCACACACTGCGTTTCGGTGCTGTTTCTGCTTTCCCCGCTGTAAAGCTGCGCTTGTGATTAATAAGCATGTTGTGGGGAGACATTTTGAGACTATGGAGATACACTGTTTGATCGTCACACTTTCTCAGTCACTGATCTCAATGTTCATTGATGATTCTCACCCACGTCAATTATTATGATGGTTGTCAATTACAGTTTTCCAACTCCATCCTTTCTTCTACATACACTTACTTATGTTCTTTTTTTAAAGAAGCTTCCCCCTTTCCCTTACATATAATAAGGTAACGTACTTTATTTGCATATATATAAAGCCTCAGGTTCTTATTTCACCTAATGGATTACGATCGTCATTCACTGTGATGTTCAAATCGCTTCAGATTTGGCCAGTGGGTGTCCAGCCGGCTACAGTATTATCTCGTAGTTTTGAAATGTCTATTTCTTGGAGCGTTTCCATTCTTTCTGACTCAACCTCCTTTTCTCCCCCGTGTCATCCTACGCATGATTTTGTGTGTCTTTCTCCTACATACCATGTGTGGGCATGAACTGAGTGGGGGTGGGGAGGCAGCGTTGCATATTTCTAGTTTGTGAGTAGGACATGTGTGTGATTGCATACTCAGAGCACAGAAGTGCTGTGTGCCTGTGAGTTCAGAGGCTGCTGCCTCAGGCTTCCCTGGGGCCGGCAGAGTCTCTCAGTGTCAACCTTTGGGGTCCAGCTTGAGACCCGAGTCTGGCCCTCCCAGATGGACCGCGGCTAGGGTTCCCTCCATTCGGTAAATAATTTACGACTTCAGCTGCCATCGGCATGGATTTCTCTTTTTTGGACCACTTGTTTATTTCTTCTGTGCATCTGGAGACCTTTGTGGTGTTGGGGCTTGGAGTTCATTTGAGAAAGGATCCCTGGGAGATCGTGTTTCTAATGACGACAGTCAATATGGCACAGATGGCAGCCCCATGATATTAGGGGCATTCTCCAGTCAACAGTGGTCAGTCCCCGTCCTTCCAGAATGGTCAGGGGCCAGTGAGTGACCACAGGCAGGGAGGAGGCTGTGCCCTGACAAGCCAGCCTGTCGCTTCCCCACACCTGCCCGGACCCAGGTGTGCTGCTGGCCGCTGGTTCTTGGTGAGAAAAGGAGGCAGGTGCCAGAGGTAGGCGACTTGATTGAGGGTGTAGACTTGTGTTTTTGTTTACCCCCGAAGCCAAGGAGCCTTGAGGGGTGTATTTCTCTTTGGAAGTTTTGACTGCTGTTCCCTTAAGTAGAGTTATATGGAAGTTTGATTTATCTGCTCCAAAAAATATGGTCCCCTCAGAGAAGTTAAGCAGAGGATAAAATGCCTTCATGGTAGTTAAATTTACACTCGGTTAAAATGATTTGTGCGCTTTGCAGTAAGCCGTGATATTAAATGCATAAATATACAGCACAGTTAACTCGGAAGAACATTTTATTTGACAGGATCACTCAGATGCTCAGGTACACCATTGAAACCTTTTAGCACAGTTACTGGGATTTTAAACTTCCGCCTAAAATATTCAAAATCAAAGGGAAAGAATGTAAGTCAGTACTTCTCCGCAGTCACTTAATACTGGAAGTGGTTTTTGTCACGGGAGAAAGGCTGTGGTTTCTAAAATCAGTCTCCCTGGTTTCATCGGAGAAAATGCCCTGTAAATAAACTCACCATTGAAATAGTTGCTCCTCCTTATTTTGGAACGGAATCTATTCAGATTAACACCCGTTATAGGTATTTTGGTCTTCTTCTGTCAATGAGAATGTTGCCCTCTGGGAACGGGCCCCTTGGTTCACACTGGGACACTGCTGGAGAATTAATAATTAATGCCATGCTAGTGTGTGGCCCACCCTTCTGTTTGGAGCCAGGGCTTGCTTTAATTTTCTGTGTATAATAGGCTGTTTCAAAACGGTCTTTCCTCATTGTTTCTTCATATTTTATTGAAGCCAGTCCACTGTTTGTTGTGGGAAGAGAGCCTCGAGGGCGTGGCATCCACAATACTGAAGGGTGGGCCCCTCCCGGGCCCCCCCCGAGTTTGGGTCAATTAAGGCTCCCCGAGGGGTGCCTGGCACTGTGTGGGGCGCCGGCTGATGTCAGAGTCAGCAGACACCGTGGAAGGTGCTGCTCCTCCAGTCTTCCGGCTACAAGGGACCGGGGGCCTCGACAAGCCAAGAGCCCTGCTTGCAGCTCCTGGGCTCTGGGTGGAGGGTGGGGAAAATTGACCCACCTAGGGATGAAGGTTGGGATGCTCTTCCCCCAGTTTTCTGGTTGGCCTGGAAGAGATTGCCTGGCCATGATCCACAGTAGGAAGACAGAATTCAAGGAAGAACATTATAGGGAATTCCCCAGTGGTCCGGTGGTTGTTGGTGGTGATGGTTTAGTTGCTAGGTCGTATCCAACTCTGTGCAACCCATGGAGTAGCCCGCCAGGCTCCTCTGTCCATGGGATTCTCCAGGCAAGAATCCTGGAGTGGATTGCCATTCCCTTCTCCAGGGGATCTTCCTGACCTGGGGATCGAACCTGGGTCTCTTGCATTGCAGGCAGATTTTTTACCGTCTGAGCTATCGGGAAGAATAGTGGTAAGACTCCACATTTCCCCTGAAATGTGGAATGTGAATTTAATCCCTAGTTAGGGAACTGAGATTCCATAAGCCTCGGGATGAGGCAAAAAAAAAAAACAAAGAAACGTTATCGCTGGTATGGGTCAAAGTGAGTTGTGCGGCCTGCTCCCCAGTATATTTAAAATAATGCTCTTGGGTCCCCCTGCATGAACTGGCTGCAGCTCCAGAGTTGCCTCCGATAAACTGGACTCCCCCCGCCTGCCTCCTGCCCAGGCTTCACCTTTACAGTCCAGCCTGCCTGTGCCCCCATGTCTCCGTAACACTTTCCCCATTGCCTTGGCATTGATCCTGGTGGAGCTTATGAAGACCTGTGCAAAGCACTTTGGATTAAAACAGCTGGAGAAACTGAAGACTCGTGGACTGGCCATTTTGTTACTGTTGTTCAGTCACTAGGTCGTGTCTGACTCTTTGTGACCCCGTGGAGTGCAGCACTCCAGACTCCTCTGTCCTCCACTATCCCCCAGAGTGCTCAAACTCATGGCCATCAAGTCGGTGATGCCATCCCTCCATCTCATCCTCTGCCTCTAGAATGTCTAATTCTTAGTCATGGAGTGTCCTTGTGGACCACAACAGGTTCAGCTGCAAATCATTTATATATTTGATAATAAGACCTCACTTCCAATGTGCTGGGGACAAAAAGTACTCTCCTCCTGTGATACAGAGCGCTGTCCTTGCCCCAGGAAATGAGCCCTAGGTGTTGCCTTGATTGTTGATTTCAGCACACAGGAGTGGCCTCCCAGGAGAAGGGCTCTGTTTTGGTTCTTAGAGGCAATGTGACGATGGGGTCAGAGTAGGTTTCCTCCACTGCCTCCCCCGACGTTACATCCATGGATGTCTGGATTCAGACTTGGCCCTTGAAGCAGTAACCCAAGGTAAACAAATGTTGAAGTCACAGAATTCACAGGAGAGACTCCAGGTGGTGGCCCCATTTAGACAGGATGTTGCAGAGGTGACCTACGGCTGATGCAGTGTTCAAAGTGATGCTGAGCCTGTGGAATGCAGTTGCCTTGGACACAGCTATTTCAGGGGTGGGTGATTTCTGCAGCTCACCTGGGTTCCCTTTGTTCCAGGGAGGCTCCGGCTTGCCTGCCGCAGAGAGCCCTTTTCATAAGAAATCCCAAGCATAGAACCTTTCTACCATGTGCCATTGGGCCACAGCTTTATTCTTTGATCCCTTCAGAAAATTAGAAATACCTGTCAGGGCTTCTCTGGTGGCTCAGTGGTAAAGAATCCACCTGCCAGTGCAGGAGATACGGGTTCCATCCGTGATCTGGGAAGATCCTGCGTGCCGCAGAGCAACTAAGATTGTGTGCTCCAGAGCCCAGTTAAGTTCCCTCGCACAGTCGTGTCCGACTCTGTGACTCCCATGAACTGCAGGCTTCCCTGTCCATCACCGACTCATGTCCATCAAGTCGGTGATGCCATCCAACCGTCTCATCCTCTGGCTGCAACTCCTGGAGCCCATGTGCCCCAGAGCCTGTGCTCCGCAACAAGAGAAGCTACCATAAGGAGAAGCCCACACAGCAGTGAAGACCCAAGCACGACCGAAAATAAAAAAAAAGAACAGCTGTCAGTGTTGGCTGCCAGTCCTTGTGAAGGAGGCAAGTCACTCTGTTCTCTGCAGTCAGGGAGCTTGGCGTCAACGGCAGGCTGATCCTTCCTTCCTGGTCTCCAGTGCTGTCCTGTCATTCTGATCACACCCATCGAGGAAGCATTTCCTCACCCACGTGTGTCCGTGTTACCCACAGGTGCCTTCTTGTCCCACAGACGCCAGAATCTAAGGACTCCACCTCCTCTCCGCTCATGCGAGAAACACTGCATGTTTCTGTCTCTCCCTCTCATTCCAAGTGCCTCGGAAATGTGGCTTTTCTTTATGTGTGTAAACCTGCATTCACAGCTTCACACAATCGATAGCTTGTTGTCCCCTTACAGTAGCTACATTTTGGTGGTAGCAGCGCCTGACACCCATTTGATTTTTATTTAACTTGTAAAACCTTTGAGGGTGAGTGCCTCTGAAAACATAAAAGCTTTCATGGAGGGCAAGAGCCATAATTTTGTTGTTTGCAAAATGGAGGCATGATGCAGCTGGCCTCCGAGCTGACCTGTTGGTTCACTCCAGGAAGTAAAAGTTTGGATGACATCACTGCGGGGTTATTTCTTGTTATTGTAATTAATGGAGCAGCAGGAAGTAGCGAGACAGATGATTCTTGGCAGAAGTGATCCTTTAAAGGGGGAAGGATGAGAAGAGGGTCTGGGAAGGAGGAAACTTTTCTGGATGTTCAAACTCTCATGGGAAGAAATCTGGAAATGAGCAGACAGTCCTGAGAAATGAGCTGCCTCTGGCCAGCGGAGATGTCAGATTCTTAACCCCTGCTACAACTCAATTTCTCTTCCTTCTGTTGTCTCAAAGCCGTGCTGACCTGGCTGGCATTTGGTTATGTGAGGCTCGTTTGTGCTTCAATGTGCCTTTAACGTGCAGTCGTTGGCGGGAGGGCTCATAAAAATGAGCTGGTGCTTCGTGGAGAGGTTCTTGCCTCTCCGATCTCCGTGTTTCCCTTGGAGAGAGCTGAAGGATGTGGGTGCGTAAAGACAGGAGGAGGCCGAGGTCCTGGGACTTGGGCAGCATCGTGACGGTGATCATGGGCAGGGCGGAAGCTTCCAGACCTGGAAAGGTTAACTCTTCTTCCTCCAGGTTCCCATGGTGTGTGAGCTGAGCAGGGCGGGATGGTTCTGATGAGGGCACCTGGCTGGGAGCTGTGGAGGTGGGGTTGGATCCCGTGAGTCTGGCCTGTACCACCCTCCCGGGAACAACACGGGACTCCAGTCCCCTGAGTGGAAGCCACATGGCTGAAGCCTCGACACACTGACTCAGGATCACCCTTGGGACTGGGGCAGCAGGATGCGGTCCAGAAGTGGGTGCTCCCTCTGGTGTTGGGACGTGGCGTCTGGGCTGTGGGAATTTGGAGCTTGAGAAGGAAGGCAGCTGTTCATCGTGGGGAGGAAAGGAAGGTCTAGGAAAAGTGAAGGGACTCAGCTGCTTATACATCTTTAAATTTTTCATAAAGACAGACTGTGCAAAGAGCGGACAAATCGAAGTATACAGCTTGATGAGGTTATACAGCAAATACACTGTTTAACCCCCACCTAGGGCAAGTCCCTCAGAAGTCTCTTTTGAAGACCACCCCCCCTCTTCCATTAGCTTTGTTTTTTACTTACAGTGGAATCGGTTTGTACTCTGTGTGTTTGCCTTGTGTCTGTGAGACTCATCTGTGTTTCGTGTGGGCAGTAGTTTGTTTTACCCACTGCTCTGTAATACTCCCTTGTATGAACAGACGTCAGTGACTATATACGTTTTCCTGCTGCTGGACATTTGGGGCTTTATATAGCCTTGGGTTGTCCCAGGCGTGAGAGGCCTCCCTGGTTCAGGCAGCTCACCCAGTTAGCCTTCTGTGCCTCTGTGAGCCTGTAGCCCATGAGGAGGAACCTCCCCTAGGTGATGGTGATTTAAGCTGGTTAAATATAGAAAGGGTCTGGGCAATGGGGAGGTACAGGTGTGCTTCAAGGCACAGAAAACACCATGGGAGAACTAGCATGAACAAGTGCTGTGTGTTTCAGAACGTATCCCTGGGCCACCCTGACATCAGTGTCCAAAAGGCGGTGCTCGCCATGAACTTGCCAACAAGACCCCACCACTGTGGCCAATCGTATGGACCCCTTCTTCTCCCTGGGCTGTTCCATTGTCTTCCTCCCTGTAGTCACTGTTTTCCTAAGGAAAACGCTGCTGCTGTATGGTCCATGTGTTTGCTGGCAGTTACTTTGGCTCATGACTATTACAGCCTAAGAACGTTTCCCCTCTCTTTATTATTTATCCTGAGCGGGATCTGAGTGATACAGAATATTGTCCCATGAAATTGTTTGCGGGTGCTTTAGTTCAGTTCAGTCGCTCAGTCGTGTCCGACTCTCCGCGACCCCATGAATCACAGCACGCCAGGCCTCCCTGTCCATCACCAACTCCCAGAGTTCACTCAAACTCATGTCCACAGAGTCGGTGATGCCATCCAGCCATCTCATTCTCCGTCGTCCCCTTCTCCTCCTGCCCGCGGGTGCTTTAAGCTTGTTCTTTTAGCGATTCTGGCTGTATTCCTCTCATTCAGAATTGCAAAGTGGCCCACAGGCTTAAAGTCACAACATGCAAGGCTTGGATGGAACCTTTTGGAGGCCGCTGGGTCACCCTCTGTTTTTCAGATGAGGCCTGAAATGTGACTTATTTCCAGGGAGAGAAAAGCATCTGAACTCTTATGTGGCTTTAGATTACTTGCTCGCTGAACCTTTTCATTAAGATTCTCAGGGAGGTATTGGGATTGGAATTCTGGGGAGAACAGTTACCTTCTGAGTTTCCTTTTAGGGGAGTGAGGAGTGGAAAGGGGCGAATCCACTGTGAATTGGAGGCTCATTCTCCCAAATGGACAGCCTGTCCTCAGGACCACACCCAAAATTCCGGCCCCAGCTCCTCCCCACAGTCACCATGGGAGCGAGTGATACAGGGTGACCCCACCCCCCATGATGCTTAGGTGATGCTGCATGTCCCCGGGAATCAGCAGTCCAAGACTTTGTTTTCCTCAGCTTGGGCCAAAGTGGAGATTTGTACATTGGCCCCTCAGTCCCATGAACGGTATTGAGGTTGTTTCTGTTTTTTAAGGTTTCTTTATTTTTATTCTTTGGCTGTCATGGATCTTCATTGCTGCACAGCGAGCTTTCTCTAGTTGCGGCGAGCGGGGGGCTAGTCTCCAGTCGCAGTGAGAGGGCTTCTCATTGCCGTGGCTTCTTGGGCTCTAGGTCCCCAGGCTTCAGTAGTTAAAGCAATGTGGGCTCAGTAGCTGTGGCCCACTGGCTGAGCCACTCTGTGCCATGTGGAATCTTCCCAGACCGGGGGTCTAACCGGTGTCCCTCGCATGGCAAGGTGGACTCTTAACCACTGGAACGCCAGGGAAATTCCTGAAGTTGTTTTAAAAGGAAATTCTGTTAGAAAGATCCATCGTCTTGCCAGAAAGTTCTGCAGAGTAGACGGTATCTCTCGACCCTCTGCATTGAAAATACACGTGTGGCTTTTTATGGAATGCCTCCTGAGATGAGTCATGGTCACACTGGGTCAGAATTTTCTGTAGTCTAAAAATAGCGATAATGAGGAGGTGACCCCCTGTTTCCAGCCTGGTGCCCTCATGCTGCAGCGTCATCCTCACGCCCGCCCCGGGGGCCTGGTGGCTGTGGGAGCCTGCAGAGCCAGAGGGTTTCAGAACAGGGGCGGGGAGGGGGTTGGTCCCACTTAGCCTTGCAGGATCCTTGCTGGCCCCGCAGAGAGGCCACAGGTGAACTTGTACATTACATGTCGCTCTCGGACCACAGCAACGTGCCCTGATAAGAAAGTCTGGACCCACCTCCATCACAAAATTTCTCTAGCCTGACAGTGTTGTCCCCGCTGGTACTGATTTGATGCCCAGAGACCTTTTTGGTTGTTCTCTGGGGGTAGGGGTGCTACGGACACTTAGAGTCAGGAATGCAGCTAAACATACAATGATGTGCAGGCTGGCCCCACACAGGAAAGGATTCCCTGGCCGAATGTGAACAGTGCCAGGGTTGGGGAAGCCTGAAGATGCCCGGGTGACACTCAGCATCCTATGTTTTTGGACATGTTTCAGGATCAAGGTCCAGGAGACTCGGGCTGGAGACTGGACTTGGGCAAGTCCCTGAGAACTCTCAGGAGCTGATTCCACGTGTGGCCTGTGGTCGAGAACAGAGCGTCCTGTGGCCTGGGTGAGAGGGCATTTCCCAGCCTCCCAGCACCTGGCCCTCAGGGTGGGCGTGCTGCTGGCGCTGCAGCATGAGGGCACTCCTAGCCCTGGCTGGGGGGAGTGTTCTCTCTCGGGTCACTCGTGTCCACGCCAGCAAGTCTGTTGCAGGTTGCAAGTCGTACTGAACCTGTATTCTAAAAAAACATCTTTCTTTTATCTTTCTTCAGGAGAAAAAAAAAAAAAAACTTTCGTAGCCATAATATTAGGTAACCCATGTAGGAACCAAGGGCTTCCCAGATAGCACTAGTGGTAAGAACCCGCCTGCCAATGCAGGAGACCTGAGAGACGTGGCTTCCATTCCTTGTTCTGGAAGGGCTCCTGAAGGAAGACATGGCAACCCACCTCTAGTATTACTCTTGCCTGGAGAATCCCATGGACGGAGGAGCCTGGCAGGCCACAGTCCATAGTGTTGCAAAGAGTTGGCCACGACTGAAGCAGCTCAGGAGACATGATACCTAGGTTTGATCCTTGGGTTGGGAAGACCCCTGGAGAAGGAAATGGCAACATACTATTCTTGCCTCGATAATCCCATGGACAGAGCAGCCTGGCGGGCTACAGTCCACAGGGTTGCAAAGAGTTGAAAACACCAAGTGATCACACACACATGCACAAAGCAACTTAGCACGCACACACAAATGCAAGAATCAAGATGTTTGGCTTGCCACATGAAAATTGTTGCCTGTGTAAAAATTGGTTTCCAATCCCATCATTACGTTCACTTTATGGAAAAGTGCCAAATTGAAAGTGATGCAGAAGCCATTGGAGAAATGTGATGCTTTGGAGCTTCTAAGGGGGTATCATCAACTTGAGATTAAGGAAAAGAACAGTATCAAAACTTTACTGCAGTGGCCCCCAGAAACGCAACCATGGAATGGAGTCTTCAGGGTGATTTCTCAGGTGGGGTTTGACTGAAGACCCGGCCAGCTCGTTTGGAGCCAGCGGAGCCGTGTTCCTTTTCTGACGCAGTGTTCTCGGGCTCTGGAGGTGGATCTCGGCGGCTCGCTGTTCTGTCCTAACTCTATTTATTGCATCCAACAGTTTAAGTAATGTAATGGCTTCGGTAATGATTGCCAAAACTGCAGGCAGCGATTCTGTTCATGACTGGGGGCCTTGCTTATAAAATATTTGGTCCTGAAGCACCTATCAAGGGGAGTACACCAAATCTCTGAGAGCAGCTTTTTATTGATTTGACCTGTCACCCCAAGTCTGCTTTGCATGTGCCTCTGAGAGTCCCAGATGGTCACCCGGCCCCTGGTGGTGGACAGTGTTGGGGGGCCTCCCGACTTCCCATGGGGAGCAGAGGCTGGTGTGTGACGGGCCCAGGAATTGGCATCTATTACTTCCTGAACTTTTCTCCTGGGGCCCTTTCTTGCCGGGCCCGGGTTCTGTCCTGGTGTCCAGCATCTGGCTATAATAGTCGGTGCCCAGGCCCTGCGGCGGCTGTGCGTTGTGGGCCTGGCCCGGCCCGGCCACCCTCGCAGCCTCGGGGGGAGGCGCCGGTCCCGACCGCCTGTCTTCCTTCTCCCAAGTTCCCCAGCTTCTACATCTGTACGCAGCCGACTGTTTTGGCTCCTTCTCCCCATAAATGTTGCCAGATTCCGTTTCCTGCTCTCATTCTGAAGTCACAGCATCGGGTGGACATCTTTGCGAAGGTGTGGTATCTGTTGTGGGGAGCAGTGGACAGCGCGGTGTCCATTTCTGGGGAGTTGCTTTCTGCTGATCGTTTTCTTGTGGGAGGGAAAATGTTGGCCTGCTCGCTCTGGTTTCAGAGATTTATTGTCTGATCTGTTAAGGGTTTTTATTTTGTCGTTCCCATCAGCCTGGCTTCTCTGTAGGGCTCTTAAAAACCTGGCTTGACTGGCCCCTTCTCTGGCTCCTTGGCCGGCTGTCATCACCATTAGCTGTGTTTCAATTTGAGTCTTGTAAGTTTTTACTGCCATCTTTCTGGTCTGACTTCACTTTTGGGGGTGGGTGGGTTCCCCCTGCCTGTTCCAGAAATTGAAACGCGAGTCTTCAGCATGTTGGATTAATTTCCTGCCCCACACCGGCTCACGCTTACTACATAAATGACCCATTTGTTAGCAGGCTTCTCCACTTCCTCCGTCCGTGGCGTTCTGCATGTATTTCCTCGTTTCTCCCCGAATCCCTGGTTGGCCCCTCTAGTCCGATGCCAAGGACTGTTAGCCTTCAACAAGCTCTGAGGTTTGTGGACACCCCTCCCCCGTCACCTGGTTTCTGCCAGCCTGCCTGCTGCTACCCTGACCATGCCTCCCCCCTCCTCCCCACCCCCAGCTCCGTCCATAGAATCTTCTGGGCGCTGATGAAACAGTGCTTTAACACACAGAGCACGTGTGCTCGGGAGGATAGAAAGCAGGTAATCCCTGCCAGCGTGGGATTATTCTTTGCAGGAATGCAGCGTCAGGGTGAAGAAGGATGGGTAACTTTTTTTCTTCGATTTAATATTTTTTGATAATTTTTACATGTACATATTTTTTTAAAGTTTTACAGGAAAATTGAGAAGATAATACAAAGATTGCCATATGCCCTGTATCCAGTTTGCCCTATCATTAACACCTGACGTTAGTGTGATTTTTACAAGTAATAAACCAATACTGATAGATTTCTCCATAGTTAATTTAGAAACGGTAACTTTCTACAGCCCTCAATTTCTTAAGAGGTTTTAGTGTTCTGTTTTTGTCTTTTTGAAATGATGCAGTAAAGGAAATAATTACACATCTTCGGTTTCTGTTCAATTTTGGGGCGAGTGTCAGCGGGGCAGGCAAACAAAATATTCTGTGTAAAACCTCCATTAAAAAGGAGGTTTAGTCAGCAAAAGTCTCCATTTCCTGATTAAATAGCAAAACAAACAGAAGTGACCGTGTCGTAGCTTAGGAATTTAATACTGGAAAATAGAATTGCCTACATGGAAACTTTGAACAAGTACGTGCTGGGTGAAACGCATTGTTGTCGATGTTCTGTAGATTAGACTTACCCTGATTCTGGAATTTAAAACCTTCCAGAACTGGGATGCCGTTGCTCTGCGGAGCCGGTGTTGCCAGCCGAAGGGCCCCCACTGTTGGAGCTCCTGGAGGAGGCCTTCACTCAGTGACAAGGAAGGGGGCCAGGGAGCCTCGACCATGGCACGGTTGAGCGGAAGCAGCCTCCCTGGCAGCTGTTTTCTGGGAGGGTGGTAGGTACTGGCATTGCCCAGGCTCTTCATGGGCATCGCTCCATTTCATCCTTGGGGGGCTTATCTTGCTGATCAGGAGCTGAAGGAACAGAGATGAAGTGCATGGTCCAAGGTCAAGCCTTGGGAGTCCAGAGGGAACCCAAGCCTCACGCTGAAAAAGATGGGTCTGGAGTGTTTGCTGAGGGGGAGCTGGGGTCACAGGGACAGGCAGGCCCTGGGCCTCACCTGGGGGCCAAGAAAACCCGGCCTCCAGATTACAAAGGACTTGGTGATGCGATGAATGCCTCCCCGAAACCCTGAGCATCCCAGACTCCCTCGGGGCCGAGAGCAATGGCTCAGGAAGCCCTCTGTGTGGGGGGGTGGGCGTTAGGGGACTCCTCCAGCCCGTCTGAGGAGCCAGGGCAGCTGTCTGGGCCAGGACCCCAGAGCCCTGCGAGCCCCCGCTCCTCCATCCAAGAGGCTGGGTGTTCTCAGCGCCCCCTTGAGATGAGCATGTAACTCTGACCTTTCTTTCCACTGTGCGTCGTGTGCCGTCGGGGCTTGTAGACTCTCTTTTAGGAGGAAAGTTCTCTTTTTCTTTGATCACTAAACCTTAGTTATTTAAAATGTTGTTGTGGTTCATTCCTTCAGTCCTGTCTGCGTCTTTTGAGATTCTTTGGACCGTAGCCCGCCAGGCAAGAATACTGGAGTGCGTTGCCGTTTCCTTCTCCAGGGGTCCTTCCCGACCCAGGGGTTGACCCCGACTCTCCTGCATTGGCAGGCGGATTCTTTACCATCTGAGCCGCTTGGGAAGCCCATTTAAAGTATACAGAACATTTTCTTTGCTCCCTAAAGCACCTTCCTGCTTTGAGAGAAACAGGACGATGGGATTATACGTGCAGATTAACCGTCTCCTTTGATTTCTGTTGCCCCTCTGTACATTATTTTGGTGGTAAAAACTGCAGATGTAAGTTCGGATGCCTGAGCTGGGAGAGTCGTTCTGTGGTGCTTGCCCTCTGCCCAGCAGGGGCTCAGGGGACGTTGGTGGACAGGACTTGTTGTCCACACACCAGGAAGGTCCCTGGGGCAGGACCCTCGCCCCCGAGCATCTGGAGTCTCATCGTTGGGGTTGCTGCCCCATGGAGGGCACTTGTTACCCCTACTTTGTTTCCTGCAGCCTTGTTGGACACACCGGCCGAGGTGAGATGCACCCGGATGTTGGGGGTGACTGGCATCGCCCAATGTTGCTGAGATGTGGGTTCTGAGTGAGTGGGCGCTGCGAGGCCTGACCAGGCCCCCATCAGATACTGAGGGGCCTGCAGCTTGCCAGCTCCTGGGGGCCGACCCCTCGCCTGGTGGCTTCCCAGGTAGGGCCCAGGTGACCTGGGCAGGGAAGGCACACCGCGCGCCTGCGCAAGGTGTGCCCCTTGTTTTAAGACGCACGGATCACATTTGGTGGCTGAAACCCAGGTACCAAGATGGTGAGAAGAGGCACACACAGGAGCGGTTGCCCCCTGTTTAAATGTGCGTTGTTTTCTGGAACACTTTTAGGAAAGCTGGGGGTCGGCATAGAGTCCCCACTCAGCCCGCCCCGTCTCCCTGTCCTAACGCGCCTGCTGTTACTCGCGTGCATTTATTCCAGCGAATTGAGGCCCACCCTACATGCAGGTTACCTGACGTCCTTCTGCCCCAGGGCCCCTGTCCGGGACACCACGTGGCGTTTGTTCCTTGCGGCTTCTTCCCAGCTCCTCTTGGCTGTGACACTGTTTCAGACTTGGCTTACTTTTGATGACCACGGCGGTTGTGAAGTGTCTGGTTGTGTTTTTTGTGGCATTGTCCCTCTGTTGTGGTTTGTCTGCTGGTTTTCTCATGAGTAGACGGGGTTATGGGTTGTGTGGGAGCCATTTCTTGTGGGCTTTTTCAAACGAAAGATGCTTTAAAGGTGAAGCTTGGCCAGCAAGTGACAAGCCACCCCCTGGAGTCGGTGTACTTGGGTAGGCAGTTCTGTCCCTCAGAGCTCGGCGTTGACTGGGTCTGACCTCACTGCTGCCCTAGGTCTGAGGATTTTCAGGAGTCTCAGGCTCTTGCTGGTGTTCCGTTCATCACAGACTTTTCCATGGAGCTGGAAGGACCATCTAGGGAGTTGTTCACAGGCACAGAGTGGTCTCTTCTGGAAGCTTCTGGAACCCGCTCGGGTCACTCTGAGGCATAAATGAAGTGTTGCTGAGGGCCGTCACGTCCTGGAGCCTTCCTCCTCCTGTTGTTGAAATCCTAGAGGTGGCCCCTTTGATGGGTGACGAATCGAGGTGTGGAGGGCTGAAGAGCCTCGTAACTTGTCAGTGAGGGACGAGTCAGCCCTCTGTCCTCAGGGTTCACCCTCCTCCACCGTTCAGACCTCCAGCACTGGGAATGCCCCAAAGTCGTCCACTTTTCTTGCCTGTCCCCAGGCTGTGTCACCAGCCCCCACGCATAGCAGCATCACCACACTGTGTTCGTTTGTTTGTTTAATTTATTTATTTGGCTATGCTAAGGCTTCGTTGTAGCATGTGGGATCTAATTCCCTGAACAGGTATCAAACCCGAGCCTCCTGCATTGGGAGCATGGAGTCTTAGCCACTGGACCACCAGCAACGTTCCTTACCCCACTTTTTCAGCCTTTTCGTGTATCTGCCTCCCCCTTGGACTTCTCCCCAAGAACCGGGAGCCCTGCTTCCTCGCCTGGTGTGTCTGGTACCACCCAGTCCCGTGGGTGCACCTAACCATTGAGGCGGCAGAGATCATTCTGGACTAGAGGTTTTGCAGACTGTTGCACTGGTCCTCTGTGCTGGGAGAGGGTCTCGGCCATGGCCTGGCAGAGGGGCAGCCAGCTGTGTCCAGCTGCTGCATTTAATCCTAGCATGGTGCAGGCTCAAGGTTCTGACATCCCTCTTTCAACATCAGCCTGGGTGTTAGAGGAGCTCAGAGTCACCTGGCTGAGAGCTGTCCATCAGCCTCACCTGGCAAGCCAGGCAGGACCACAGAGGAAGTGACACCCCCGCCCCCCCACCGCCTGCGCCACTGCCCTTCTTCAGTGGAGGCTGAACAGATATTACCTTGAGTCTTAAGCCTCAGGAGGATTTTTCTGCTGGGGCAGCCCACCGAGTCAGTGGGCACCACTTCTAACTTGACGCGCCAACCCACCCTTTTTCTGGACCCCCACTTAGTTCACAGCTAGAGACCCACAGAATCAAAATCTGAGGATCCGGGTGCCCAGGGGCACAAACGTGATATCCTTTAACTGGCTCCCCAAGTTTCACTTGACCAGCTCCCCCGGCCCGAATCTCCCAGCCCCCAGGGGCTTCCAGTAGCCAGTGAGTGTTGCAGTGGTTCCTTCTTGTATTTTTGCTGAAGTTATTGACAGCCAGGTGTGAGTTGATTTACATGATGAGTCTCCCTTGGTTATGCCCACAGAGAAGCTTGTGGAAACCAGACTGCCTCGCAGTGAGCCATCCTAGGGGCAAGCCTGCAGGGTCGTGAGCTCAGCAGAGCCCCGGGGTTGCAGGATTTCTATCTGGGCTCTCAGGATGGCTTGGCCCTCCTGGAAGGATCAGAAACCAGGGTCAGAGAACATTCCAGATTGTAGCTGGTGGCAGGGAGAGCAGCTGTTCATGGGCATTTTGTTTGTGTTCTCCCGAGACCTGGTTTCCCCTCCAAGCCGCCGAGCCCAGGAGATCCCTGGGTGTTCTTTGAAGCTGCCTCCTGATTGATCCTCAGTTTATGCAGCAAGAGGCGTCCGGCCCGTGACATTGGGGATGACTCGGTGTGTTTCTGGTGTGAACACTGCATCACCACTCACAGAGCTCGCGTCCTCCGAGCGTCTCGCGTTGCACATGAAACAGCTGTGGTTACCTGTGGGGGTGTTTGAAGACCATCACTGGAGAGTGTTCTCTGCTCAGTAGTAAAACCAGTGAGGAAGGAAAGGTTGTGAAACTAAAACCCAAAATATGCAAAACTTGGCCAAGAAAGAAGAAAAGAACAAAACCAGTTTTGAGCCAAGTGACCAAACCAGAAAGTTTTCATTCTTTCTTCTTCCTGTGACCTTGACCACAAACCCAGGCGGTATCTCCGCCCCCCCATCCCCCCCGCGCCCCCCCCCCCAATGCTTCTTCAGTCCCTGGGCAGGGAGGGGCTCAGGGTGACAAAGGGACAAATTGGAGCGCGGCCAGAAATGGGGAAAATCAACAGCCTGGACACTAGTAACTTCTCTGATTTTTTTTTTTTTTTTGAGAAACCAGTCTCTGCTTTGTATTTCGCAGTTTCCATAAGAATAAGATTCTAAAATGGATTCAGAGCCTCTTCTGAATATACAGATAGAAAATAAAGCCCGTTTATACAGCGGGTTGTGACACTGGTGTTTCTTGTTTGTTGTTTGGGTTTTTTTGACCATGCCTTGCAGCATGTGGGATCCTAGTTCTCCAACCGAGGATGAACCCTGCATGCCCTACATTGGAAGGCAGAGTGTTAACCACTGTACTGCCAGGGAAGTCCCAACACTTGTGTGTTTTTAACGTAATTCGAATTCTTGCATTTAATTTGGGGTGCTTCTCTTTTGAGAGCAAGGATTTTGAAGAAGTATCAGTGAGTGTTACAGAATTCTCCTTAAGAACCCCCTACCCCAAGTTTGCCCCCCCCAAAAAAAGGAAAGTTTTTTTTTTCCTCCAAAGGCCTCATTTTCAGGAGTTGGGAAGAGAGCCTGGTAGGCTGCAGTCCATGGGGTCGCTACTAGTCAGACACAACTGAGCGACTTCACTTTCACTTTTCACTTTCATGGGTTGGAGAAGGAAATGGCAACCCACTCCAGTATTCTTGCCTGGAGAGTCCCAGGGATGGCGGAGCCTCATGGGCTGCCATCTGTGGGGTAGCACAGAGTCAGACACGACTCAAGCGACTTAGCAGCAGCAGCAGCAAACTTGAAACTTGAGTGAAACTTGCATGTTCCACTGATTGTGGATAAACAGGAAAGTAATTTACCCTGATTCAAATTAGAAAAAGATCAACCGATTTCGGTCCAACAAATATGGAATTAGGCGAGGACGGCAGTAATAGTAACCCGTGAAGTGGCGGGAAGTAACTGGAGCAGTGTGTCTTGAAGAGCCTGGCGTTGCTGTCATTTGGTTTTCACAGTATTGCATTGCTCGTGTGCTCAGTTATGTCTGACTCTTTGCGACCCCCTGGACTGTAGCCCGCCAGGCTCCTCTGTCCATGGGATTTCCCAGGCAAGAATCCAGGGGATCTTCCCAACCCAGGGATCTAACCTGAGTCTCCTGTGTTGTCATACAAATTCTTTACCAGAAGTGCCACCTGGGAAGCCCCAGTATTGGTCTTCACCTAATTGTCTGGTGCAGCAGATATGCTATTTATAGATTTATTGTCCCGGCCGAAAATAAAAAAGCAGTCTGCAATGATGTATTTCCATGAATTTTTAATTCCGGAGTTCCTGCAGGTAGGCGGAATTAAAATATTATGATGGTTTCTAAAAGTCAGAGGGCCGAGGTTCCGGGGTGTCAGAGGACAGCACCCCTGGGAGGCGTGGGGAGTGATTCTGGTGCAACTGAGCTTCATGAGTCCCCACCCCGGGCCTGTGCTAGGACAATCTTGTCCTTCCAGACACGCTCTGGCTTTGGGAATCTGTGTGACAACAGCTGCAGGGGGTGAGGGGACCTGGGTCTGCTTAATGCCTTTGTTTACTTTCGAAGTTTGTCCTGCGAGAATGAATTTGGGAAACTTTCATTTCCAGTAAAGCTGTCGCTGATACAAAACACAGCAATAACTTAGGTGATGTAGTTAAACCACTATTGAGTTTGTGCCATCCAGGAGTTGATAAATCGTAGAGCTTCATTTGGTAGGAATCAGCAATTTTATGTGGCAGTTAATTTTTTACTGCTGGCGGGGAGCCATGGGCCTAGATTTTTTACCCCAGTTTTTGTGTGTACTGAGAAGAACTTAACGGGGTCACCACCCTGTTGAGGACTTCCCAGGGGGTGGCCGTGTTGGGGCCCTTGCTGCCTCTTAGGGGTTCCTTGGCGTGTGCTGGGCCTCCACAAGGCTTACGGAGGAGGAGATCATATGAATTTCCTAGATAGGATGTTTCGGCCCACTGCGGCAATCTCCCACCCTCGTTCCATGTCAGAAATGTGCTCGTGGTAACACGTGGTCAGCTTTCCAGACCTCTTCCCACGGAGGAGGATGGTGTGTCATCTGCTCACTGTTCGTCTTGGGTCAACCCGTCCTGTCTGTTGAGCGCAGTCTGTGGTGGCGAAAGTCTGGGTGCAGCTGGTGCGATGTGGGGTGCTCAACATTGCAGCGGTGGCGTCCTGCTCTCCAGGGTGCTGGCCTGCTCCCTGGAGCCCAGCTGGCTGCCCACCTGCCGCCTTTGGGGCCACCAGGAAAATGCAGGCTGGCAGTGAAGGTGTTACTTGCTCAGTCTTGTCCAACTCTTGGCCACTCCACAGATCCGTAGTCCTCCAGGCTCCTCTATCTGTGGGATTCTCCAGGTAAGAATACTGTAGTGGGTAGCTATTCCCTTCTCCAGGGGATCTTCCCGACCCAGGGATCGAACCTGAATCTCCCATACTGCAGGCAGATTCTTTACTGTCTGAGCCACCAGGGGAAGCCCTTGCATGTTACAGACGGAGGACCTCACATATATGAAAGCAGAGAAAATTTGTACAAGACATCCACATCGTCCATGAAGGGCCAGTCCCATTTCCTGTGCAGGCCACGTTAAAGCAGAGCCTTGCCATTATTTCCTGGCATCAGTGAACAGGTTCCGTTTATATTCCTAAATGATAAGGACCCCTTCACTTAAAAATGCAGTGACCCAGCATTAGGGCACCTAAAGAAAATCTAAGTTCACGACCTTGATGATCACTCCTGCGGCGCCCCCAGTTCAGGGCCACCGTCTGTCTGATTATCCATAGCTGGGGGGTGTAGACTGTGGGCCTCAGCGGCACACCCCTACCCTTACCCCTCCCACCACCACCCCATCTGGCCCTTTGGAAATACTGACAGACGCCCATGATCTTTGTCTCTGCTGCAGAGGCCAGTGTGGGGACTACACTGCTATAACGCGTAGGGAGCGGGGACCCTGATGCTGATAACCTGTTTCCCGAGACTGAAAAAGGAGGAGGTGCTGCTGCAAACGCCGAGAACGGTGCTCGGACTATGGATGCTGGTCCCACTGCAGCTCTGCTCCCAGGGGTGCTGCTCCCAGGGGCGTGCATCAGGCCCCAGAGTGCCAGCCTCGGTGCCGTTGGCCCTTGCAGGGGAGTGTCAGGTCTCACCGCTCTGCTTCTCTGGACCCTCTTCCACTCTCCCATGCCCCAGTCACCGTGGGGCTGAGTCCCAGGCTGCCCTGATAAAGACTGGGGTCCATCTTCTCCAACAGAGAGCAGGAGAGTTGGTTTTTGGTATCACACATTGGCTGTGCCTCAGAGCAGGTTGCTAGCAGGAGAGGGAATGTTCCCCGAGCTCCTGGCAGGGGGGGATGCACACCAGAAGCAGACACCACCCCAGGGAACATGTGGGTGTCCCGCACCCCCGTGTCCAGAGCGAGAGCCTTTTTCCCTGATCGGAGTGTCTGCTTAGATGGTTCCACCAGAGGGGGCCATTCCACTGGAAGTCCTGGCAGGAAATATTTTTACCCAGCTTGGCTGTCCTAGGAGACAAAAATAAGATGTTTGCTTTAGCAATTTACTTAGTCCTGAAAACATTCCTAAACAATGCCAAGGCCTCAGTTGAAAATAGTATGCTCAGCTTATTGGGATGGTCCCAGGAAGGATGTTTTGAGTGAAAATAAAATGGATCATACCAGGGCTGTTTCGCTCTGCAGGAATCCCATGAGAGTTCAGAATTACGAGGGCCTCGGGCAACCTAGGGCCAGTAGGGGCTGGCGGTGGGCTGTCCTGGGGCACACCTCTGGGGCAGGCCGGAAGGTTCTAGAGCAGGGGAAAAGCTTCTACAGGTTTGAGACCGAATGTCGTCCCCCGCCTCCCCGCCTTCACTTTTTAGTGCCCCTGCCCCGTTGCTCGAGGGGGCCTCCTGACTGGACTGTGCCCCCTCGGTCGGTGGGGGTGGGGGCGTCTGGCTGACATCCACCTCAGCCCGTCCTTAACTGAGAAACTCCTTTACCCACCTGAAGTCTCTCCTGGCTTCCTCGCCCTCCTTTGTCACGGCTCAGCCTACACAGGACACACGCGATCTTCTGCCTGACTGCCCAGCACATAATTGCAGGCAGAGATCATGGCTCCAGAACTTTCTCTTTTCCTTAAGCATGACCACTTCTTTCCAAGGTGGAGTTTCCAGCAGGTTTCTTGCTCAGAACCAGTATTGCCGGGTGGGCTGTGACACACACACAAACACAAGGGTTGTGGAATATCACAGCCAGTAGAGGTGAGTAAGAAAATTGCATTTCCGTTTAAAGGCCACTTGTGTCTTTTTTTTTCCCTTTTAAAAAATGCTCGAACTCAAATAATTTCGAGTGATTTGTGTGATGACCTTTGTCTCAGGGAAGGCAGCTGACAGTGTGCCTTGCGCTGGTTCCTTTGTAACCGTGTGCTGCCGGAGTAGCCAGAGCGGCTCTGTCGTGCGCTCGTTTTCCTTTGTGGATCCCCTTGGCAGTGTTCCGGTGGAGAATAAAAATAGCTCACGAGGCCCTGAAATAAAGGCTGCGTGGAATGCTTGTGCGCGTCAGCTGCGTGCTCTCACATATGTTCAAATTCTCCATACTGTTAACTCCTCCAGAGAGTGACTTGGAGACGTGGTTCGCAGCGGCTGCCCTCCAATGACTGTCTGGTTCTGGGGGAGAGACCTCCCTGCCTGTGACCCCGGGGGAGGGAGGACCTGAGGGTGCCATCCAGTCAGTCAGGGGACTGTGTTCAGCAGGGTGACAGCCATGTGGTTTACCTGTGAGGCCTTGGTGAGCTGCTTAGGACCCAAACCCCATCTCATCCTGAGTGTCTCCCCCCAGAGAGCAGCTCAGTCAGACCCCACGCGGGCTCATCCTTTCCCAGTGAGCCCAGAGGCTGGTAGATTCTCTAAGCCCTGGAAGCCGGTCTCAAGCCGGTAGGCAGGACATCCGAGAGGAGGGCCCCTCCCTTGCAACAGGTTCCCTCCAGCCTCGGTGCCCTGGGGGATGGTCAGCTGGCACAGCATACTGACCTCAAGCTGTAGCCCTTCTTAGGGTCCAGGAATCTGTGAATCAGGCAAGTCTTGGCCCCAAATGAAATTTTTTCTGTATCACAGTATTGTTCAAAGTTACATATTCTGTTTCCCCCCATTTTCCACTACAGTTGGCCACATATTAGAGTTGTCATTGTTCAGTCGCTAAGTCACGTCCAACTCTTTGGGACCCCATGGATTGCAGCACGCCAGGCTCCCCTGTCCTTCACTGTTGCCCGGAGTTTGCTCCAACTCATGCCCATTGAGTCTGTGATGCCACCCAACCATCCCATCCTCTGCCTTCCCCTTCTCCTTTTGTCTTCAGTCTTTCCCAGCATCAGGGTCTTTTCCAATGAGTTGGCTCTTCACATCAGGTAACCTAAGTATTGGAGTGTTAGCATCAGTCCTTCCAATGGATATTCTGGGTTGATTTCCTTTTAGGATTGACTGGTTTGATCTTGCTGTCCAAAGGACTCTCAAGAGTCCTCCAGCACCACAGTTTGAAGGTATCAGTTCTTTGGTGCTCAGCCTTCTTTATGGTCCAGCTCTTAGATACATACACGCCTACTGGAAAAACTATAAGTTTCCCTATATGGACCATTGTCGGCAGAGTGATGTCTCTGCTTTTTATACGCTGTCTAGGTTTGTCATAGTTTTCCTTCCAAGGAACAAGCTTAAGGACTGGATTTTAAGTTCTCATTTCTTACATGAGATTGCATAACTGTTAACTCTTCCCAGAGCTGCAGGTGATTTTCTTCTCCGTAAACCAACAAAACCCACCGGAATCCTGAAACAGCTACCATTTTCTACTTAAGTCTGGACTTGAGAAAAATTCTCCTTTAGGTTACCAACTGTGTAGAAAAGTTACGTAATGCAACATACCAGACCATTTTTATATAATTAGAACACAGAAACCTGCTTCTGCCTTTCCTGTTGGTAAAGAGACATTTTGCAGGTCCTGGAAAATCAGCGTGCCCTGGGAAGTGGAATTTGGTGGTGGTGAGGTGTCTCAGAATCTGGCTGGCTCGATTCTGTGATCTTCCAGCGCACATTGTGTGGGTTCATGTTTAACTAATGTGCGGTTACAATCCGAGCTCACACCGTGCCGTGTTCCCACCATCGTCTTGTTGGTCGGTGGCTGGTACAGAAAAGGCGGGAATCCGTGGGAACAGAGTGGAGTTGGCGGTGGCAAGATTAGCGTTACATGGCAACTGAAGAACTTGCAGTACCTTTCTTGGAAACTTCTCTTGTGCCTGTCCTCTTGAAAGTGGATGTCTTCGGGAAGGTTGGAAACTCTAAATTCCTGACTCCTCTCCTGCCTGGTAGGAGGGAGAAGGAGGCCCGGTCTTCCGGATGTGGATGGAGCTGG
Source organism: Moschus berezovskii (assembly GCF_049115385.1). Taxonomy (NCBI): domain Eukaryota; kingdom Metazoa; phylum Chordata; class Mammalia; order Artiodactyla; family Moschidae; genus Moschus; species Moschus berezovskii. Next base: position 90,501,537 of record NC_142471.1, on the reverse strand, counting down.
GTACAGACTCTGCGGGCTGCACAGGGGTTTGAGTTCAGGTAAAACCTGTGGGCTGTCTGCTCAAGAGTCCGGGCTTCTGTGTAACCCAGCTCTGCTGCTGCTGCTGCTAAGTTGCTTCAGTCGTGTCCAACTCTGCGATTCCATAGATGGCAGCCCACCAGGCTCCCCTGTCCCTGGGGTTCTCCAGGCAAGAACACTGGAGTGGGTTGCCATTTCCTTCTCCAGTGCATGAAAGTGAAAAGTGAACGTGAAGTCGCTTGTCTACAAAGGATAAACAGAACACTAATTCCAGAAGGCCTCCTCGTTTTATGCGACTCCAGTGAGATGCTTGAAAGGGCCCCGGTTCATGAAAAGCCCCAGGCCTGGTTCCTGCAGTGGCAGGGCAGGGGGCTGGCTCCTCCCAAGACCCTCCTCTGAGCTTGTAGACAGGAAGTGGGCCTCCCAGCCCTGTGTCCTGAGTCAGAGGGACAAAGGCCAGGCCAGCCTGTCACCGGAGGGAACAGGACAGGGTCCCAAGGAGGCTTAGGGGGTACACTCAATCTGGACGGATCAGGCCAAGAGGCTTTGGAGGCCGGGTTTTGTCAACAGATGATTTTGGCCCTAGTTTAAGCCATGATATGTACCAAGATTTCCTGTTTTTCCAAAACCCCTTGTTTTGGTTTTCACAGTGATGGATTATTGAAATATTTGATATTAGACTGACCCCTGTTGTTTTCCAACCAAAAAGTAAAACTGGGGATTTTGTTAAGAACCTCATTCCCTTTAAAGGTGACTGCTCCTTCGGGAATATTTTGGCCTCTCTGGCTGATCAGCCAGCGGGTGAACAAAGATCTAATTGCCAGTCCGGGTCCTGGACGGATTTCTCAGCTCAGGGGCTGGCCTCTTGTTTGGTGGGGGCGGGGTTGGTCCAAGGACAATTGAAAGGGGTTTTTTGTTCCTCTGGGCTAAGTTAAGCCATGTGTCTCTCTCTTTCTAGGAGTGTAGGTCTGGCCAATCAGAGCCACCTCAGTCCCACTCACTTCCTGCCGACCTTTCGACACCGACAGATGTTTTTTTTTACAAGTGTCATTAGGCCTCTCTACTCGCTGACCTCATCAGATTGTATTGGGGCCGTTTTCATAAGTTTTGTTGCTGAAATTTCATTTAACCCTTGCTGAGTTCCCCTCTGAGAATAAAAGCACAGCCTCCTGTTTCAGCAGGTCTCTCTTCTGTCCCCAGACCTAGTTGGGGGGAGCTGAGCCCACCCTGGGTCCCATAGATATGGGCGGATCCACCGTGGGGAGCTATGGCTTCCACCTTCAGGTATAATGTAGGGCCTTTTCCTGGCCTCCAGTGGTTAAGGCTTTGCCTTCCAATGCAGGGGGTGTGGTGGGTTCGATCCCTCATCAGAGAGCTAAGACCCACGTGCCTCATGGGGACAAAGCATAAAACAGATGAACCTGTTTGCAGGGCAGCAGTGGAGACACAGATACAGCGACAGACTTGGGGACATGGTGCGGGAAGGAGAGAGGGGGACGAATTGAGAGAGTAGCTTTGAAACATACGATACCGTATGTGGAATTAGACAGGCAGTGGAAATTTGCTGTATGAAGCTCAAATCCAGTGCTCTGTGACAACCTTGGGGGGTGGGATGGGGTGGGAAGTGGAAGGGAGGTTTAAGAAGGGACATTCGAATGTATGCCTATGGCTGATTCATGTTGATGTATAACAAAGTATTTATTTTAAAAAGAATTAGTGTAAAGAAATTCAGTAAAGACTTTATAAATGGTCCACATTAAAAAAAAATCCTTGGAAAAGAGATATAATGAAGACTAATAAGCTGAGATTGCGGTGAAGGGCCCGACCACCTCACTGTGAGGGGAGCTCCTAGGATCGGGCAGCTTTGCCTGTGGGTCTGGGCGTGATCACAGTTCATCAAGCCCTGGGGGCACAGGGTGACTGGGAGGCAGGTCCCCAGTAGGTGCACCTCACCTCCGGGACCCAGACAAGCCATTCCCTGTGGTGGGGCTGGGAGGGATCAAGCTGGGGTCCCAGGCCCATGGAATTTTCTGGAACTGATGCCTCTCCTTTGGGAGAACAGCCCACCACCATCTGACCAGAAACCGGATCTGTTCTAGAGGCTGGAAGGTGATGCTGCTGTTTTGGCCTTTCCACGATAGCTTGGAGACCAGCAGATCCTGAGAAGAGGGTGTTTCGAGCCGTCTTGGGGCCCTGGGTTGTGACTTTATCTGGAGGGATTTAGGTTTCCTCTGGGCTCACTCTTGTGGAGGTGCCTGGGATCAGGGTTGCACCTCTGCCCTGTGACAGCTGGGGTGTTGGGGACTTGCCCAAAGCCTCCCCCAGAGCCCCCGTGGTAACCGAAGTGGATGATTGGGTGGGGCGTGCTCTGTGCCACTAGACGCCTTCACTGTTGAATTCAGTGCTGCAGAAAGTATTTTCGGGTATCTGTGTGCTGGAGTTAACCCTCCGCAAGTGCTTGGAGCCAAGCCTGCAGCACATTAAATCCTCCCTCAGTGGTCGCTGTGGTTAAGCTAACAGGTGTGGGTGCAAACTGTACTGTGGGAGGCCTCCCTTCCGCACAGTCCCACTCCCCCAGGAGCGCTTCTGGGGGCTGGGTCCCTTCTGTCTGGACTTGGTTTAATGTGTTTACAGACCAGTTTTTCTCTTTTGCTGATCTGGCTCTTGGCTTACTTCTGTGGCTCTTGGCTTCCTTCTATGGCTGCTCCCTCCCTCAGGGTCTGGGAGCTAGCTCTCCCACGACAGGGAGTCATGTTAGATAGAGTTTAGGACTGGGGCAGTGCCTAACTGAAGCTGGAGTGACCAGGGAGTTACAGGGGGTGAACAGAAATATGAGCCAGGGGTTGAGTCTCTCTCTGAGGGCTGAAGAATGTTCCAGAAGTGCCATGGTTCCAAGAAATCACCAAGGATCACGTGAGCATATGTGGACGATTGTGTGTTACACTCCGTGTGCCCTTTTTTTGCCCCTCGGGTTCTGGGCAGGCTTGCTGGTATCTTAAGCTCCCTTCTGTCCTTTCGCATGCAGGAAACTCGGGAATGCTCTGCTGATTGACTTTGATGTCACCTGCCTCCTTTTTGCTCTCCGCTTAAGTAGCAGTTGCAGTTCAAGGACTTCTAAGAATAAGAAAGCCCAAGGGCCTGTTTATCCAGCGCATTCCCATGCAGAGGGGTGGTCTCCAAGGCTGCATTCTTAATATGGGGCCCCGTCCCGGGGAGATCTTTATAATGTCCCGGATTTATGGGTGTGTATGCGTCAGAGTGGAGACCCCAGGGTGTCTGAGTTAACTCTGTGCACGTTGAACACAGCCCTGGAATTTATGGACGCATCTGGGTAAGTGAAAACACTGTGAGCTGCCCCGTTCTCCAGGCCTGTGGGCATCGCTGGTGTGCACAGAATGGAGCTCAACTAGGGTTTACATAGCTGGATATATCACAGACACCCCTCGTGTCAGCGTGGGCAGCGGGGGATTTACAGCAGCCAGCCAGCCTCTTGTTAGCATTCTCTGTCCTGTAGGTAATAGAAACTTGGCGCCATTGCAGTACAGATGTATTACTGCTTTTGTCTTTCTGTTGAACGACCGTACTGGTGAGTTTGACAGATGTGGTTCAGTTCGGTTCAGTAGCTCAGTCATGTCCAACTCTTTGCGACCCCATGGGCTGCAGCACGCCAGGCCTCCCTGTCCATCACCAACTCCCGGAGCTTACTCAGACTCAAAGCCATCGAGTCTGTGATGCCATCCAACCATAGAGTGTTGCATTAGTTGTCTATAGCTGTGCGACAGAGGCCTCAAAACTTACTGAGTCTTAAAACAGCAGAACCTTACCTTGGCATCTTCTCAGGTCAGGAATCCAGCGCGGCTCAGCTGGGTGCCCTGACCGCAGTCTCTCATGAGAATTGCCAGCAGCATGTCCACCCGAGTTGCCACCTCATCTGAAGGCTCAGCTGGGGGAGGCCTTTTGGGTGCTTGTTAGTGGGTTTTGGTTCCTCGCTGGCCACCTTGGGTCTTTGGGCAGCTCCATAAAGCAGCTCACAACTTGGCAGCCGGATTCCTGGGAGGGGAGAGGGAGGCGGGGGGAGGGAGGGGGGAGGGCGGGGGAGGGAGAGAAGACGCCCAGGATGGCAGGGTCTCAGCGATGCATCCCACCCACCTGCCCAGTTGCTATCAAGTCTGTTCTTTAGCAGCAGAGATTAGACAGGAGGTGGGGTCACTGGGGGCCATGTGTGTTTGTTTTTCTGGTCTCCATAGCAAAGATGGAGTCTGTCCCGAGCAGAGAAGAGGGAAGGTCATCAACCTCTTAAGAAAGCTCTGAAAACCCTCCACGGTCCTCTGACAGCTCACACCCCTTCCTCACTGTTCCCTGGGCACCTCTGTGCCAGCAGCAGGGGGCCGTGCAGAGTGGCCATGTCACTGAGGTTCTGGGTCCAGGCAGCCCCCACAGGAGCTGGGTAGATCACACCTACCCATCCCTGCCACCTTCTTGGGAGTCCCAGGCAGCGGCATGTCCTGTGCTGGCTCTTTGGCTCATCGTGTCGCTGGGCGTGAAGGGCAGCCCCAGCCAGCGCCTGCCAGTTGTGTGCTGGGGTGTGTGTGTGTAGAGTCAGAGATGACTTCTGTTCAGAATTTCCCAGGAAGTTTGGAAGCTTGGAGATGTCCAAGTTGCCCTCATGGAGTGTTAATGGAGGCGATTGGAGCTTCAGTGTTCACCCGGAGCCTGGGATTCCTGGCTCTGAAGCAGAAGCAACATCTCATCACTGTGTGCGGAACGCAGATCCCTCATGGAACCAGGCCCCAGACTGTTACCACCCAGACCCTGGTGTTCAAGACACAGCCCAGTCATCTGCTCGCAGACCATCACAGGCAGACCTTGTGCCTGACCGAGAAGGGACAGGGCGGTGGTGTGGGACACCTTTCCCCTGCCCCTGGCAGCTGGGTGGGCACCTCCACCTGTTGCTAATGCAGAGGACACGGAGCCAGGGTGTTCAGAAGGGATTTTGGATTTGGGGAGCAGAACACAGTTGAAAGCAAAGTAATGTTGGCACCGTTTGTGTGTCTCCCTTGGAAACACTGGTGTGTCTTCCAGGAGGCTGGTCTCAAAAGCTGTGGGAGTTGGTGCTGGGCTCACAGCCCCTTGGACCCCAGCCAGACCCTGCTGCCCGGCAGAACAGCCCCGGGGCACAGCCATGGGCATGTCTGTATCGGTTGTCCATTCAAACGCCTGGCTGGATGCGGTTGACCGTGGCACTGTGCAGTGTGGCCAGGACCTGTAGAGGCCGCCTCTTCACTCCAGCCAGGCTTCCCACCACGTTGGTCCTGCACGTCCCTCAGCAGCTTTGGTGCAAGGTCCCAGACAGGTTTCAGGGGGCAGTCACCCCAATGTCATCCCCAGGCGTGGTTTGCTAGGGCTTCCATGACAAAGCACCACCGCCGGGCCATTTAAACAGCAGAAACGTATTGTCACACTGTTCTGGAGGCAGAGATCTGAGAGCAAGGTGTCAGACTTGGCTTCTTCTGAGGACTGCAGTGATGTTGTTCAGTCACTGAACTGTGACCCCATCGCCTGCAGCACGCCAGGCTCCTGTGTCTTTCACCATCTCCCTGAGCTTGTTCAGACTCGTGTCCGTTGAGTCGGTGATGCCATCCAACCATCTCCTCCTCTGTCGTCCCCTTCTCCTCCTGCCCTCAGTCTTTCCCAGCATCAGGGTCTTTTCCAGTCGAGTCAGCTCTTCACATCAGGTGGCCAAAGTATTGGAGCTTCAGTTTCAACTTCAGTCCTTGCAGTGAATATTCAGAGTACCCTATACTGGCTGGGAAGGAGGCTCTATTCCATGTTCTTTTTGGTTTGTAAATGGCCGTCTTCATCCTGTGCTCACGTGGTCTTCTGTCCACATCCCTGTGTCTGAATTTCCACTCTCAGAAGGATCCCCGCTCACCTTGGATTGTTGTTCAGTCACCGAGTAAGTCGCTCTGACTCTGCGACCTCCTGGACTGCAGCACGCCAGGCTGCCCGGTCCTTCACCATCTCCCGGAGTTTGCTCAGACTCTTGTCCATTGAGTCGGTGGTGCCGTCCTCTGATTAGGGCCTTGGTTTAACTTGATTACCTCTATAAAGACTATCTCCAAATAAAAAGCTACTGAGGTATTGAGGCTGAGAACTTCTGCATAAATTTTGATAAGTGCGTAATTCAGTCCACGACAAGGTGGTGTGGCTGTGGGCAGTTAGTAGAAACTGTGTTAAGCCTTTGGGGGTCCATATACTCAGCCCACAGCTGAGCAGTCTGGGCTTATCAGGCGGGAGGCCCAGTGCTGCCAGGAGCGGGTACTCAAGAGCCTGCCTTCCCCCAGAAGATCATCTTCTTATCCCCATGGGTTGTCTGGTCCGGGGACATGAACATGGCGTCCGGATGTCCAGCCCCTTGGAGTCTCCTTCCCCTGTCCTTGGGGTGGTGGAGACCCCAACGTGTAGAGCATCCACATAGATTAGCCCAGCAGACTTGTAAATGGCCATCACCTTGTCGAGACTTCTTTGGTAGGATTTGATGTGAAATGAGGATCCTTGGGTGTTAAGCACACTGTCAACCGTAATTGTATAAACAGGCGCCTCTTCTCACACGCGCCCCATCCTTCCCCACCAGCCCAGTGTTCACCCTGTCTGCAAAGAACCTAACTGATCGTGACAAGGATTCACACCTAGAAAATTCTTGGGGAGGGTGGAGCCTTGCGGCCACCTCCTCTCCCCAGTCCCAGCAACCGCTCAACACCAAGTGACATTTTACCCACAGCCCAGAAGATGCCGAACTTCACACACTGCAGAAATGGCATCGTTTACCCTCAAAGCCGTGGAAGCCCTCCAGGAGTCCACAGGGCGAAAAAAAAATTCAAGGAGACTGGTTAAGAATACCCTGAGATGGACAGCAAAACAAAAGCAGCTAGTTAGCAACTCCCTTCTTTTTTCTTAATTTGATCGGCAAAGATAGATTCACATGACACACGAGTATCACCCGCTGCCTCTCCCCCTCTAGTCATGGATGCGAACAAAGCTGGCCTCCCCCAACCCTTCCCACCCCCGCAGGCCGTTACACTCCCTGTCTTCCACCTTAAAACTGTGTGAAGCAAAAGGAATAGCCCCAAGCTGTTCTATTTCATGTTGTTAAATAGTTACGTAGAAGATGAAGATTTTCCTTTCCCTGACTCAGGTTGAAAGATAAGGTCTGGGAAGAACCTCTTTTCTAATGAAAAGACTCTCTGGGATTCGTCGTGTCTGATTCCCTGCTAACATTTCTAGAAAACGCTTGCTTCAGGACAGTGTCGTGTGGGCTTCCCTTTGCCTCCCCAGCTGCAGCCTGGCACCTTTCTTTGTAGACCAATGTGATGATAAGGTTTGGATGTTTGTAACGATCCAGACGCAGAGTATCTGTCATGATACAGAGTTCTTACTCTGATCCCAAGGCCTGAGTTGGCCTTCCTGCATGTCTGCCTTTGCACAAGCAGCACATCCTTTGCAATAAAGGATGGGCTGGCCCCAGGCCCTTGGAGCGCTGCTGCCCTGGCCATACCCTTGAGTGATGACCTCGGATGGGATGAGCTGAGCTGCGTGGGAGTCAAGCCTGGGTCCCCAGAAGCGCTCCTCCCAACCTGCGCGCCTCAGTCTGGGCCAGGGCTGTGTGTGGAGCAGGGCTGTTCAAAAGCCTTGCTTGGCTTTGGTTCTTGACTGGTGACCCTGTGACCCATCCGACACCGAACTTGGGAAGGTGGGTCTCTACACCTTCACTTTTGAAGTGAGCTCTGCTGTTTGTTTTTGAAATAATCTTTCCAGACACTTGGTTTCTTAACACGAACAAAGAACGCCAGCCAGCCATCCTTCACATGGATGATAACTTCATCTCTACTGGACCGGCTTGAAGCCCGGCCCCTCCTGTGAGCCTGACCTGGGCCTCACCTACTGGCCTCTTTCAGCCTCTCCTCTGACACAAGGTAGCCCCTGTGCCTCAGTTTTGTCCACCCTGAAGTGGGCTGTGCAGAGTACTCTCCTCCACGAGGTCAGAGCAAACTGCACTTAATGTGGTTTTGGAACAAGCTGGGGACTGGGTTGTGGTGTCAGAGGCAGGGTGAGAAGAAAGGCAGAGAGGCTCACGCAGGGGGCTTCCTGGAGCAGACAGAATCCCCCAGGATCTCTGTATGTGTAGTCCTTCCAAAAGTATCACTTGCCATGTCAGGCCAAGACTAAGCCATGTTGTCCAGTGGCATCTGTTGCTATGGCAACATTGGCTTTGAAGCGGTGGTGAGAAAGGATGCTGGTCCTACAGAGGTGTGGGGAGTGGGTGGGGTGTGTGTCTCCCGGCTTCAGCACTGATGGACGACCCCAGCCCCTCCTTTGCTTCTCTAGCAGGAACCATTTGGGTGCCCTGCAGGTACAGAGAAGCGAGCTGATTTACTGCATCTGTGTGTCAGCTTTTTTAGAACGTGGTGATCAGCCTGGCAGGTAGAAGCCAGTATCCATAAAGGTTGCTGTCTTCAGATTCAGGGGCCCAGAGTGAAGGCCCCCACCTCCAAGCTGGTACCTCGAGCCAAAGTCAGGTCCTGAATAAGATTGGAAAAAAATCCTCGTTTTTCCACCTTCCTTTCCAAACCATCATCTACTAAAAAAGTCATGTGTCCTGAAGTCATCGCTGTTTACAACAAAGGGATCTTGGGTTGAGGACAGTAAAGCAGCCTCCAGCTAAGCGGGTGTGCGGGGTGCCCCAGGAGCTGCGGTTTGCAGTGGAAACCCTGATGCCCTTTGCCCAGGCCCACCTCAGTCCTCTCCTCTCCTTGTAAATTATGTCTCTGATTTGTCTTCATCTTTCACCACCATGGCTCCTTCCTTGTTGACATATTGATGTCTTTACATGAGAAGCACAGATAGAATGGAAAGTCATGCTTCGGGGTGGTCCATGGCCTTCCTTGGATCAGGACCCCCAAGCCCAGGGCCTTGAGTTTCCCTGCTCTGTGACCCACCTCTCCGGCTCCCTCAGCTCTAAAAGTGAAACTTTGGCCATCAGCCCAGGGGAGAGAGACCTGGGAGGGGAGGGGACTGATCCTTGTGCCCTGTTCGTGGCCCCTGGCTGGCCATGTTTCCTAAAGGCTAAACACCTGTTGATCTAAGGGAGGTTGGAGGTCTCTTCTGTCCCTTTTGCATCCTGAGACTGAGGGGACGTGCAGCGTGTCATCCTGAAGCCATCTCAGACCTTCCCTTTAGGAGGTATCTGGTCTCACTTTCGTCAGATTCTCCAAGTTAGGATTGAAAGAAGCAAAGAGGAGTCCCAGCAAAGCAGCTCTGGCCTCTGCCACCTCAGAAAGGCCCTGCAGGGTGTGCAGTGCCCTCTGCTGGCCGAAGGGCCCCACTGCTGGGCGCCCGGCCTCTTCTGGGTGGGCCTGCTCCAGGAATGACCAGAACAGAAGGTCGGGCCTCCTGGTGTTTCCATCGGCCTTGAGACTGCAGACCTCCTCCCCATGTATGTTGTTTCCAGGCTGCACAGTGTCAAGACCACATGGGCTGGGACCTCGGAAGGGCAGCAAAGCAGTTGTGTCCCCGATGGAAGCTGGACGCAGCGAAGCCAGTCGAGGTTCTAGGGCCTCCCAGTGGCAAGAAATCAAGAAGCAGACGTCTGCAAAATCTCCCATCAAGCTTTTTAAACATTAAGGATCTCATCGTTGCTATTTGATAACCAATGAATTGCTGTAAATGCAAGTGCAACTCATGTATGTTGGAATAAACCAAATACCCCAGAGTTGCCTTTCAAAGGTTAGATCTTTACTCCACACCTGTCATCCCAGTTCCCTTCCATACCCTGTTTTTAAAGTCTAGCACGAGTTTATTGTGTGGCCTCCCGTTAGCTGTCTCCAGGTGGCTGCTGCCTCGGTGGCCCCCCGGGTCCAAGCCCCATTGGACATAAGTTATCCATGCTTTTCCTCCACAGTGGACCACAACAAGTGAATGTGGGCGCCCAGGCCTTTCGTAGCCTGCAGGCGTCACCTTCAGGCGATCTTCGGGGCACAGAGGGGCCACCCCAAAAGCCACACCACAGCCAAGGCTCCTCTGCAGGCATTTCACGAGACCTTTCCAAGCTTTCCGACATTCTGGCTTCTTTCTGTTTCCTTTTACTCGCTCAGATATAAACTTCTTTCAGTAATTTCTTGCATGTAATATGTGAAAAAGGATCAGTCGTCCGGTCAGGACGGGGCTTCCTCTGTCCATGGAGAAATTGAGGATACTCATCCCTTCACCACGCTCAACCAGACTCTTCCGCGATCGATCAGAATTGCAAAGGAGGAAGGGGGTCAGAAAGTTGGAACGGGAATATTCACTTGTGTGTCTTATGATTTCCCGAGTCTCAACACAATGGAAATAAAAGGTGTCATTTGACACCTCCCAGTCTGGGTGAAAGTTTGTTGTTTTTTAAAGAATGCTCTAGTATCAGAACGAATCTATTTATTTTGAGCATATTTGTCCATGCAGGTGCTTTAAAAATGTGTGAAAATTCTTAACACAGAAGTGTCTCATTTTCTTCACCAACACTTAATTTTCATCATGACACAAATAAAACAACCAAATAGGAAAATCATAAATTGTTTTTGCTCCAGTCCTCTGTTCTTGATGAAAGCTTTTTAGCAAGTGAAAATATTTAGAATCCTTGAGTTTTACGTTGAATGCCAGGAGATAATCTTTTCTAAATCTAAACCAGGCAAAAGGATGCATCAGACATTATTCGCTGGCCAAGGAGGTCGTCGCAGCAGAAGTGTGGCTTTCACACTGGCAGCCTCAAACCTCACAGGACGCACTGGCAATCCACTCGCTAAAAGAGTCGCTTTCTATGTTTCTCTGCTGTCACACGCTTGACATAGATCATAGACTCTGTTTTTCTCCTTCAAAGCCCCAGAAAATGGTTTGGTGGAGTTTAGATGGAGGTTGGAAGGATCATAGACCCACAATTCCTTAACTTCACATTAAAATTGTAAAAAGCTCTGAAAACTTAAATTCTTTGTAACCCATGACTTAAATTCTTTGTAAGCCATTCAGTGGCAGATTTTGACCTGGCCTGAGTTGTTGAGGGGATATCTTTGTATATTCTATTAATCCAATTGGGTAAGCGTGTTGCTGTGTCCTAGCGTAGAAATGTTACTGCCTGTTTTGGAGGATCCATGATAACACGGCAGCAGCACAGGATTGCCTATTTAAAATCCCATCTGAATTCTGAAACATGCCTGGCCTCTGGTGTTGGAGAGGGTGGTGGCCCTGTGCTCAAAGCTCTGGAGTCATCTGTACTTCTCTCTGGGACACTGGTGTTGCGTCAGCCCCAGGGGCTCAAGGGTGGGGCCCGTGGATCAGATGGAGGGCATGTGACCAGGGTATGACCTTGTCACCCTGGGGTTGGGCTGCCCCGCTTTCCCTGGGGAAATACAAACCACCTTGGGCTTCCCTGGTGGCTCAGACCTTAAAGCAACCACCTGCAATGTGGGATACCCAGGTTCAATCCCTGAGTAGGAAAGATCCCCCGGAGAAGAGCATGGCAACCCACTCCAGCATTCTTGCCTGGAGAATCCCATGGACAGAGGAGCCTGGCGGGCTAGCCACAGTCCAAGGAGCTGCAGAGAATCCACATGAATGAGCGGCTAACACTAACTTGCTCAGTGTGAGAGTCTCCGGGAATCCGATGAAGCTTCATTGGGTACTGAAGGGTCTTGCTGGTTACCCCTGGGGTGGGGGGCGGTAGCGTCGGTGTCGCTGAGCGCCGTTCGGTGCTACCAGTGTCTGTGTTCCCCTCTTTTGCTCAAAACCCCAATATGCCCAAAACTCCTGAGTAACAGTCAGGGAGCAGTAGTAGTTTTTGGATGCGGATAAAGTTGACTTCAGTAAACTCATTTCCCACAATGGATCTTTCCCCCAAAGCTGCTTTTCCTTCTAAAGTGCAGTGTTGTTTTTTTTTTTTTTAACATTTATTTATTAAATCTTTATTGGAGTGCAGTTAATTTACAATGTTGTGTTCGTTTCGGGTGTATAGCAAAGTGAACCAATAGTTATATGCATACGTATATCCACTCTTTTTAGATTCTAGCCATAGATTATTTTGTAGAATAAAGTGCGGTTTTAATCATTTTTGTTATTAACTGGGGTGTTGTGTCCACCATTTGACCAAAGGCTACGCCGGTGTTTTTCCCACTGATTCCTCAGTCCTGTCAGTTCAGTCCCTCAGTCACGTCCGACAGTGAGAACCCAGGGCCTGCAGCACGCCCGGCCTCCCTCTCCATCACCAGCTCCTGGAGCTTGCTCAAACTCACGGCCATTGAGTCGGTGATGCCATCCAACCATCTCATCCTCTGTCATCCCCTTCTCCCGCCTTCAGTCTTCCCCAGCATCAGGTTCTTTTCCAGTGAGTCAGTTCTCCTGCAGAAGTTTCTTTTGTTCTATCTGGATTTTAACTGGTCCTTCAGGCATAGTTGATGAAACAAAACCCACATCCACCTCTTATGAGGATTCTTGCCTCCTAAGTCACTTCAGTCCTGTCCAACTCTTTGTGATTCTATGAACTTTAGCCCCCCCAGGGTCCTCTGTCCATGGGATTCTCCAGGCAAGAATACTGGAGTGGGTTGCTGTGCCCTCCTCCAGGGAATCTTTCCAACCCGGGGATTGAACCTGAGTCTCTTACTACTCCTGCGTTGGCAGGCAGATTCTTTACCACTAGCACCACTGGAAAGCCCCAAAGATTCTCCCCAGCTTATCTGCTGTTCCTGTTTGTTTGGCTTCTAAAGATTCTGGAAGAGGTTTTTTTTCAAGGTAACCTGAAGCCCTTGGCTTTTTTTAGTACAATGTGAAGAAGCAGGGGGTTTTTTGGTCATTGGTGTTGCCTTTACCTGGATGGTGCCGACTTGCTAGTCATGTCCAAGTTGGTAAGATGACCCTGTTGTCACATCAGCCACGGTAAAGGAGACCCAAGGAGTGGTGTCATTGCTTTAGGGATCCCAGGCTCAGAAAGGCAAGAGACCTCAGGAAGCAATGCTGCTGGGGCTGCAGGTGTCTCTTCTGCTTTGATCAGGGCAACCTCAGACTGTTTCTGGCTGTGCTTTGTTTTCGTTGCTGCACAGGGTTTTTCAGAGAGCTGCAGAGAGTAGGGGCTGCTGTCTAGTTGCGGTGCAAGGGCTTCTCATTATGGTGACTTGTGGTTGCAGAGCACAGGCTGTAGTGTACGGGCTTCAGTAGTTCCAGCACGGAGGCTCAGCTGTGGCTTGCCGGCTCTAGGGCACGTGGGTTTCAGTAGTTGCAGCTCGGGGGCGCATTACTTTCGGCTTTCGGACCCTCGAGTGTGCAAACTTCAGTAGTTGTGGCACGTGGGCTTAGTTGCCCCTGGGCATGTGGAATCTTCCGGGGCCAGGGATCAAACCCGCATTGGCAGGTGGGTTCTTATCCACTGCGCTGCCACCCACCCCTGCAGATCTGTTCAGTTTGCAGTGGAATGCATTCTGCAGACACCAGGGGTTCACAAATTATAAAATTTGGTCTGTCTTTATTAACATAATGTTGATGTAGATTTCCTTAAAAGAATTGAAGGCTACCATCATGTTTAATGGGTTTTAGAGGACTTTTCATTTTGAGAGACATCATTGAAGACATCGTTTATTTTCTGTAAATTCCTTCATCTGCCTAATCTTTAAGACTTGAAATTGGAAGAACGAAACTGAGGGAATCTTACAAACGTATTTGAGATGTTGCGAATGCCAATTAGTAGTAATGGCTAGGTTTTGGTCTTCAGAGTGGTTCGGTCCTGACCAGCAGGGCTGCTTGTGGTCCTTTAGTTAATCTGCCCAGATTTTATTCCGGAGTGGTGAGTGGCGAACAGTTTCTTCAGTCTCAATTTTGGGTGTTTTGCATTTGTTTGTAAAGTGATGCCTTCCTTTCTTTTCTCCCTTTTGTTAACTCTCAGGTTTGTCTTTGAAGCCTGCATAGACAAATCTCCCGTGCCTATAATGTCCTTCTGGTATCTCCAAGAATCTCCAGGAAGCTTTCTTTTCTTACTTAATCAATGTATTTATCTATATTTGGGGGGAGGTGTGCACTATGCAGCCTATGGGATCATGGTTCCCTGGCAAGGGATCGAACCCCAGCCCTGGCAGTGAGAGTACAGAGTCCTAGCCCATGGACCTCCAGGGAATTCCCCCAAGTAGCTTTCTCGTGCAAGCATCTTTCTCTTTCTGAAGTAAGTTGAATTCCCCGTCACCAAACCTTTCAGCGCCCAATCACACTCCTCATGTCAGGCTAGGAGACTTTAGGCAGATCTTTTCCCTTTGGGGTGGGGGAGGAGGCAGTTTGTTTGTTTTTTTTTTTTTTTTTTCTGTAAGGTTTGTGAACAGTGTGCCCCTCCTACTTGTGAAAGGACCTGAGTTTCCTGTTGACCTTTCTTAAGTTTCCCTGCGATTTATCTCCAGCCTAGGCAGGAGGCAGGTGATCGGTGTGACCGAGGCCCACGTCCAAGTAGGCCTCTCTCTCAGAGGAGGTCGTGAGCCTTTCTTAGAGGCCTGCCCTTGGGCTCCAGTTGTTTTCCTGTGTGTTCTTGTCTGATCGTCACAGCTTCTTTGCCACACCATCCCTGTTGTGCAGATATGGAGCTGGCTCCTTCACAGTCGCTTTGCAAGTGGGTTCTAGAATTCTCTTCCCACCCACACCATTTCAAAGTGGGACAAGGTAATGCATCCTCCTTCTGGTTTTTCCTCCCTATGTGGACTTTTATCTATTTGTAGTTAAATATTGACAGATGGTGTCAATGGTGATAGTACTAATAAACTCAGTGGCTCAGAGTTCGTGATGTGTGCGTGGAGACTGGCGTATGGTAAAGGCAGAGGTTGGCTTGCATCACTCGGGAGCCCTGTCGAGGAAGCCCAGGACCGGTGTGCATGGCGGGGTGCTAGCATTCTTGAAGGGGACACCAGCTGGGGACCACTGCCTACAGCCCAGTTCTGAGTAGGGCCTGTCCCTGTCGTTGGGAAGAGGGTCGTGCTCACTAAGTCCTCGTAAATAGCATGCTCCTTCCAAGGGTGAAGGGGGAAAATGTCATATTGTATACATTCTTGCTTCAAAAGAAATACTGGGGGGAGGGGAGTCCTGGGGGGCGGGGGTAGAGGCTACCTGAAGCAGTGGTCACTGCCATAGTGTCTGGCCTCCGCCTGGTGGCCTCACAACTGAATTCTCCATCAGCAGGGCCAGTCTGAGACAGGAGAGGTACCAGACCTGGAGGGAACCCCGTGGAAGGGCTGGTCTCAGAGTATTCCCCACCCCCCACCCCTCCCACCCCAAGCAAGACACAGAAGTCAGTTGCCCTTTTTTTTTTTTTTTTCCTCTAAATAATACTAGGACGCACACAATTTGTGTAAGCTGATGCCTGATCTTTCCTTTGATTGCATAATCGAGATTCTACTTATCAATTTTTCAGGAAGCCATCTAATTATACAAATTAAAATTCAAAGGAAAGCAAAAAGAATGATTATGCCTCACTCAGGGAATTGGAGGAGGAGGGTGTGAAACCCGGCCTGCCTCGGATGATAATGCTGTCATTTCTCATCTCCACGGCACTTCACAAATATTAACTAATTAATTCTCCCACCCCTGGATGCTGAGACTAACGTGGGGTCTGCCTCCAGAGCCAAGGAAGGAAGGGCCATCTCTTGATCAGACCTGGGATGCAAGCAAATGAAAATTGCCAGCTGGCCTCTGGAAGGGCTCTCTCAGGCACAAACCCTTGGTCCAGAGTTCCTGCTCCTCCGTCTATCTGTCTCAAGGAGACCAGTAAGGAACCACCTTCCCCACTTTGCATAATTACCTTTCACAAAGCCCAGCAAAAGTGAAGCCACTCTTTTGACTTCCTGGTATGCAGGATCTTAATTCCCTGACCAGGGGTTGAACCCCTGCCCCCTGCATTAGCGGCATGGAGTCTTAACCACTGGATCACCAGGGGAGCCCCGAGGATTTTAGAAATCTGTCTGTTCCATCTCCGTTTCCCCAGATCTTCCCAGCAAAGCCCTGGCTCACTTCAGGACCACCTTCATCTCCTTACTTGTCCAGCAGGGTCGTCCCAGGTCGGGAAAGGATTTAGTATCTCTTGGATGTTGCCTTAATTATTTATGTGGTTAGAAGTTGTGCTTTTTTTTTTTCTTGTTCTTTTTTAAAAAATCACATAGTTATTGCCATAAGTCTTTAGGGTGCCTTTTCAGCCTAATTGCTGAGAAATTAGCCATTAACTTCCAGGAAGTCACCTACCTTTTCATAGTCAGACCTGCATTTTCTGACCTTTGATAAAGTAACTCCCAGCATTCTGCATAATTGATGACCACCCATAAAAATTCTCATTATTAACCCTGGAGCCTCGTATTTGTCTCCTGCCCCCTCCTCATTTGTTGGATAACTGGGGGGGGGGTGTGTGTGTGTGTGTGTGTTGCAGTTGGTGGTGGGGTGTGTGTGTGTGTGTTGCAGTTGGTAGTGGGGTGTGTGTGTGTGTTGCAGTTGGTGGTGGGGTGTGTGTATGTGTGTTGCAGTTGGTGGTGGGGTGTGTGTGTGTGTGTGTTGCAGTTGGTGGTGGTGTTAGGATAACCACAGCAATGAATCAGAAGCTCTAGGGCTTTGGAGGTTACAGATGATGATTTATGGCCTCAACTAGCATGTTGGCTGAGCAGGGGATGAAGGTCAGGGCCTCCCCAAACAGGCAGCCCTGACTTTTTTCCACAAACTGGGCAGTGGAGTGCCGCGGGAGTGTCCCAAATACCCCAATACGGGAGTGGGACAGGCAAAGGCTGGAAGGTCAAACCGGGCAAGCCTTGGTTAGGTGGGGCATCCATGGGTGGTGGGGGAAGGGTTTGAAAGGTGCTGAGCAGTGGCCAAAGGGCAGTTTTGGAATCGGCCTGGGGGATGGTGGTGGGAGAGTAGCCCCAGATGGGTGCCTGCGTCTCTCTCTGGACGCTGGGATGGGTTCCCAGGCAGTCCGGGCTGGTCTCTACCTCTGTCCCATTGCAGCTTCCAGAGGTTACAGAGCGGTGCCACTGGCTGTCACTTGGTTTCTGGCATTGGAGGACAAAGTATCCCGACCCAGGCTGGTCAGTGATTGGCATTGGCAGTCAACAGCAAGAGCTGCAGATGGTGCCGCTGACCGCTTTCAGGAACCAGTGACCTTTTGTCTTGTTCACCCCCTTCCCTCGGAGGCAGGAAACTGTCCCAGGGACAAGGAGCAAACCCTGTCTCCAGCCTTGGAGGAGGACAAGTCCCCCAGGGCAGGTCCCCTTGTCGCAAGTGGCAGCCAAGCCTGAATGACCGGTTGTCCTTGCCCCCAGGGTGTCCAGAGAGTAAGGCTTCTTTTCTCCTCGTTTCAGGGCGCGTAGTGGAGTAATGCCCTCAGACTCCTGCGAGGGCCCCTAAGTTCTTAGAGGACCGCTTTGCCTTTTGAATCAGAGAGGTGCAAAGTTCGATAAAGAATGGCCCTTGTGGATAAGCACAAAGTCAAGCGACAGCGGTTGGACAGAATTTGCGAAGGTAAGAGCCAGCGTGGTTGGCGGTTTTTAAACAGAACGTGCAGACCGGCCCTGGGATCCTGGGCCCTGTCTCCTAGCCAGGCTGTTGTCCCTTCCCCACCCATGGTCCGAGGCGCCCCTCTACGGCGTCCTTGGTGGCGACTTGGCCTGCCCTTCGAGTAGGCTGAAGGGGGCTCCAGGGCAGGGGTGGCAATAGCAGGGCAGCTGGGGGGGGTCTGTGGTCCCAACATCATTTTGCATATGAAAGATAACCTACTTCCTGAAATTTCTGGACTTTTCCACTTCAAAGGGAAGCAGTTGCCACGCAAATACCTAGAGCCCAGCGTAGCCCCTGAGGATACCTTCATGTCCCTGGTTATCTCTGAAAATGTTCTGGAAGTTGTGCTGGTCGTGAAAGGAAAATAAACAGAATTCAAATCTTATGGAAACAAGGGACAGACCTCTAAAATGTGGGTTAAGGACCATCCTCTCCTCGAGGGAGTGGTGAGAAGTCTAGGGAGTAGGCCTGGGCTGTGCGTGGAGTGTCCCTTGCCGGCCCGCGCCCACGCTGCCGGGCTGGGTGTTTTGGCTTGGTGTGGTCACTGGTGACTTCGCTGCAGGGTTTCTCTCAGGGGCCATGGCGGGGAGCCCCTGGATAGGGTGGGCTCAGCAGCCCCCAAACGTGCTAGCGCACTAGTTTGCCGGCTGACCCGGAACATGCCTCCCACAAGCTGTCCGCGTGGAATCGCTTGTAGATGTGGCTCAAGCTGGTGTGGAGGCCTTAGAAGTCGTGTTCTGCTCTGGCGCTCTCTGCCCCGCGATGGCTCCCACCTAAAAGAATTGAAGAGCACCCGCTGTCCCCCGCATCCCTGGGTATAAGGAGGTTTGGGGATTTTGGGATATTTTTAGATATAATTTTTCAAACCTACAGAAAGATGGATCCAGTGCGATGGACATTGATAATTCCCTTCAACTATATTCACCAGTCGGTAACATTCGTTATCACTTGCTTCCTTCTATGTGGAGGTACATAGATAGAGACGCGCGCGCGCGTGTGTGTGTGTGTCTGTGTGTGTGTCTGTGTGTGTGTATGAATGGAAGATGGATGGATGGACTTTTCCAGAACTATCTGAGAGACAGCTGCAGATGTACCCGTTTACTCTTAAGTACCTTTGGCGGCAGGTCCTACATAAACACGCCACCACCATCACCCCCAGGGAGCTGGAGGTCATGGCACCCTTGTCTGACCTAGGTGGCGTGGTTGTGTCTCCCCCCGCATCTCTTCTAGCTCTCTTGTTTGCCTCTGTGCAGAAATCAAGGCACATATGTGGCATTTAGTTATCATGTCTCTTTGGTCTCTTTAGCCAAAAATAATCCCCTGGCCTCTGACTTTCAGGAACAGTGACGTCATTGCAAAACCCGAGCCAGTAGGTCTGTGCAGTGTCTCACCATCTTGCTTCACCTGATTGGTCAGGGGGTTTTAAAGTTTTACTTCGGTCCTTCGTTTTTGGTACCGAGTCCCCATTCCAGAAAGCCCCAGTGGATCAGCTTTCTAAGGTTGGTTATCAGGAATGTCTCCGGGCCGATTGCACCCCCTGAGCCCCAGTGCTTATCTCGAGATACATTGGAGACCAGAATGGGATCAAAGCGCCAGTGGCCTTTGCTGTCCGTGCGCAGGGTAGTTGGTGGCAGCAAAAAAACACTGAAGTTTCTTTCAAACCCTCTTTCTCAGTCGGAGTTCACCAGTCCCCAACCTTCCTTTTTTTTTTAATAACAAATTCCAGCATCTCCTTTATTCGTGAACAGTGTTCCTGAGAGTGTTCAGTTCAGTCTTTCAGTCTGAGTCTTTGCGAGCCCCTGGACTGCAGCATGCGAGCAGACAGTTGCAGTGGTTCGTTTTAATTTTTCACTATCCACTGTCAAGGTAGATGCTTGACGTGAAGTTACCCAGGTGTAATTTATAATCCATGATCCCACACATTAATTTGGAGTCCCATGAAGTGTAAGAGCTGTTTCAAGATGCTTCATTGGTGCTCCTTGCATTTATAAACTGTTGCAGCGCCTTTAAAGGTCAGGGACTGGGGGTTCCCATTTCTGAGGTTCTGCCGGCGAGGTACAGAGCAGTCGGTGAGCAGCTCGGGCACCCAGGCCATCTGCTGTTGTGCATTTGGCCTTGCCCTCCAATCAGCCCTAGGGATTCTGAAATTTCTTCCTCCTGACAGCCTCACACATCTCTATCCCTGGCTTTGGATTCTCACCAGGCTCTGTTTTGGAAACCTGAACTAACCGTTCGAGAATATTCTCCTTGGAAGTCCAGCAAGCCCAGCAAATGATTCTGTCCTTCCCACTGCCCCCACCCTATCCCCGAGGACTTCCAGTATCTCATTGTTTTACGATTTAAAGCATGAAGCTGCCCTGCTCTGCTCTGGGCTCATAGGAACGTTGTTTTCTTACTGGGTCTCTGGGAACACACATTCCTCCAATTCTTCCCTCCAACCTGCTGCCAACCCCAAGTCAGACAAGCCTTCAGATTGCCTCAAGGGTCCCTCCCAGCCCTCCACCTTCTGCAGTGAACCCCTTTTCTCCAGCCGAGCCTGACTGGGGGGGAAGTCAGCCCTGCAAACATGCTTCTCCCACGTTCTCTCTCTCCCTTCCAGAGCCCAGTCCATTTCTCCCTGAAACCTTTCACACCGGACCTTGGGGTCTCTTTCTCCTGAGCCACAGTCCCTTTGGGACGTAGTGTGTCTATCTTCATGCACCCAGAATCTGCACCTTTGCACCTCAAAGGGGATGTTCCGGCTCAAGATTAGGCAAAGTACAGAGTATAGCTTTGCATCTCACCACCCAAAGTCTTGGGTTCAGTTTAGTTCAGTCGCTCAGTCATGTTCTACTCTTTGTGACCCCATGGACTGCAGCACGCCAGGCTCCCCTGTCCATCACCAACTCAGACTCATGTCCATTGAGTCGGTGATGCCATCCAACCATCTCATCCTCTGTCGTCCCCTTCTCCTCCCGTCTTGGGGGCTCCATCAAAATCCATTAGAGAATAATGGTCTTTCAAGCTGAGTGAAAAGTCAGGTTTTCTTTTCTTTTTTTTCAAAAAGCTATTCTCCTGTTTTGATATCTGTCATTTATTCTCTGCTCTTTCTTGATGCCTGCTCTTAAATACTCCTGGAGAGCTGTTGTAGAACGATTGTATGGAGCAGGGTCTGTGAACAGACTTGACCAGATTGCAGTCCTCTCTTTCTGGTGTATGGTATAGGTCTGGATTTTCCTTTCTGTTTAGTTTGCTGGCTTAATTGACACACTGTGTTTGTGAATTGCACCATTCAGAGTGTTTCAGGACCTAATGGCATCATGGCAGAACTAGTTTGATTTGCCCCAAGTATTTGTTGGCCAGAGAAGAGAGCTTGCCATCCCTTATTATGGCGGAAGTAACCCAGAAGAGCATTTTCTGGGGCCCTGGGTTTATAGAACTGTAATATACCACAATGGCCTTGCTGATGACTTTTTGTTAGAACATCTTATTGTGGGTTATGGTACAATAAATCACTGAACACCATCCTTTCCTGTGGCTGTTGAAAATGTAATTTGGAGAAAAGTAGATATTTCATTTTACTTCATTTTCTTCGAATGTCTTATACATGTGGAAAAATGGTCCTGAAGATTATATCAGCTGAGCTAAGTCGCCTTCATAACCTAATTCAGGAGAAGACTTCTCCTTTCTTCTACAGGAGAAAAAGAAATGTTATGGACCTCCTATTAAATAAACAATCAAATTCAACATTCCTTACCTCTGAGTTAGCTTCCCTGGTGGCTCAATTGGTAAAGAATCTGCCTGCAATGCAGGAGACCCAGGTTTGATCCATGGGTTGGAAAGATCCCCTGGAGAAGGGAATGGCAACCCACTCCAGTATTCTTGCCTAGAGAATTCCATCAACAGAGGAGCTTGGTGAGCTACAGTCCACAGGGTCACAAAAGTCAGACACGACTTATAACACTTCTGTTTCACCTCTGGGATGCTGTCATGAAAACAGGGAATAAAAGGCAGTGCGGAAGATGGACGGGTTGGTTGGATGGACGTAGAGAAGGAGACAAAGGTCATCTGGTGTCCGCTGAACACATCATTAGTTATACATCTTGGAAATCTTTACCTAGATCAGTCTTGTCCCTGAGGAGCACAAGAAAAGTCAGAGAGAGAATACTATAGGGATGAAGTAGAGGAGAACTGTTTCACCTGTGTCATTCTCTTCTTAATTGGATGAGCTTGCTGTTATGAAAGCGCATCTCGTGGACCGTTCCCCCAGGGACGCTCATTCCCGGTCCCAGAGTGTTCACGGAGCAAAACTACTGTCTAAGAGCTTCTCGGTCTTCGAGGTGGCAGGAGCGGTGAGGGCATCTGGGCCAGGTGAGGGCCCCCAGCAGGGAGGACTGGGAGCGTCTCGCTGCCTGGCTCATGCCCTTTGGGGCCCACAGAGCAGCAGGATTGACCTGTATTTCCCCACAGGAAAAGCCTCATCTGTAGACTCGGACCAGAGTCATTTTATCTTTCATTTGTATGCTTTTTGTTTGACCTGTCTTAAGAAAAGGCATTGTAGAATTATTGTTTTGTTTTATAAAGCACTTGGAAGCACCTTATCAAGAAGCCACATCAAAACTGGCTACCTATGTTGGTCCACAATCATTTCTAATAAATATCTTTAAATAGCCCCAAAATGTAGACCTTAAAAATGGGATTCATAGTGTTGCTATACATTATAATTATATGTTTAGATCAGGCAATTATGTACATTTCCACAATTATGTGATTAGTGATAATTACATTAGGTATGTAAATATACAATAGTCAACCAGACATGACTTAAAACTCTAGTATAAGTGAATAGAATGAAGCACCATGGTACTCAGGTAAAGGATCCGAAAAGGAAGGGGGAGAATGGTCAACTTGCAGCTTCATAGACTTAATTTGCGAAGGATAGATTCCATGAGATAAATGGTTTGAAGATAAGTTTGGAATAGCAGCCCCTCCCCGGGATGCCCGCTGTCACTTACTTAGGGATTAGGTTTGTAGAACTGCCTACACTCAGGCCCCCACTTACTGCAGATGAAAACGGGGTTCATATTTCTCAGTCATCACTCATCTATGAAATGCAGACTCAAGCTACTCTCTGCGTTGGGTCATTTGCCTGTGGACTCTCATCAGGCTTGGCAGACTTTTTTTAAACCCCCCACATTTCTAAAAGCAGTGTGTTAAGGCTGCTTCCATTTTGGGGTTTGGGGTGTGGTGGCTTTCGTCCGTGGCCAGGTGTGGCTATTTTTTAGCGTCTGGGTATTGTCTTGTGGCCGCTGCTCTGCCTCTCGCCCCCACCACAGTGGGTCACGCTTCCCCCCGAGGTGGGCAGCACCTGTCTCTGGTGTTTGGGGTCACACCTCCTAGGCATGAGCCACCTGCCTTGTCTGCCCACCCCGCTTTGCCCTGGGCGTGTTTCATCGTGGTCAGTGGCACCTTTGAGGGAAGAGTGTCTGCTCCAGGCCCAGTGAACTCCTTGCAGGAACCAGGGTTCTGACACGTTGGGCCGGGCCTCCTTGGACGGAGCAGGCCTGAGGACAGTAAGGTCACCTGGCTTTGCAGAACTGGAGGCCCACAGACAGGGGAGCATCATGTCCCACACAGCTCAGCCTGATCACCAGTGTCTGGGGCGACCCTGCTACCAGCACCCCAAGATACAGGGCTTTGCTGCCTGCCTCCCACCCTCTGATTCCTTTTACAAATGACACGTGTGGGTGGAGAAAGACTTCCTCCCAAAAGACATGTGGGAGTAAGTCCCAACTGACTTACACTCATTGCATCAAGCCATGACTTATTTGATGAGCATCCTGGACACTGGTTGGCTCCTTGGCTCTAAAGCGCAAGTGGGCTTTCAGTCTCCCTAGAGGCTTTCTGAGATGCCAGTTCTCTCTTCAGCCTGGCTCGGGGGTGGGGGCCGTGGGGCTGTGTAGCGACCTGGAGAGCCTTCTGGACATGGCCGTGCGCCTGCTCACCACTGGCTCCACGCTGCCTGTTCTCCTTGCACGGACATCAGAAGGGCTGCAACATCCACCAACTTGCTTCCTGGGTTCTGGTTGGAGAGATGTATGTGCCTGGAGGGGGCTTCCCTGGAGACTCGGTGGTAAAGAATCCACCTGGCAAGCAGGAGAGGCAGGTTCAGTCCCTGGGTCAGGAAGATCCCCTGGAGGAGGAGATGGCAACCCACTAGGGTATTGTTGCCTGGAGCATCCCATGGACAGAGGAGCCTGACGGACTAGGGTCGCAAGAGTTGGACATGAGTTAGCGATTAAACAAACGACAACAGTGTGCCTAGAGGGTGCCCCCTTCCTGTTGGTAGCCTGGAGCGAGTGAAACAAGTGTGTTAGCAGTCAGTCCTTTCTTGTTTGCCGAAGGTTCTTTATGGCTCTTGCCTTACAGCCAGGGCCCGTGTGAGCGCAGCCAGGACAGGTGGGTCCCTGCCGGCAGACTCAGATACTACAGGTCGTCTTCCTCTGCCGTCTTCACTCAATGCCCACTGTGCCTGGGTCCTTGCAAGTGAGGGACTGTGCTTGCTTTAGCCTGGACCTGGGCTCGGAGAGCAAAGATTGTTGCCACAAAGTCTTGTTTCTTGTAGAGTCCTGTTCTATGGGTTTGTATTTACAACGTGTATGTCCAGCCAGTGAGCGTGTGATGAAGGGAGGAAGGGCGTGTCGGGAGGGAGGGGCGCAGTCACCTTCACTCGGAAACCAGGGGATGTCTCCGGTTTCCAGGGGATTGCAGACGGATGCAATCGTGGGTGAGGTGTTTTCACCTCGGGAGCTGGCAGGTTTGTGCGGACTGGGGACACGTGACAGTAGGGGATTGAGGACGCTTCTTGGAGGTGGGTTATTTGAGCTGGAGCCAGGCAGGTGGAGAGGATTTGGGAATGATCGATCAAGGTGGCATGAACCCATTCCTGATAAAACTGATGAGGAGACGTAATACAGGAGTTTATCGGGGGTGAGGGTCACAGCGTCGAGATGCATGGGGATTCGGTGTCCTGAGACACTGCGATTTTGCAGGAAGAGCTGTTAGTGGAGGATTTTACGGAGAGGAAGGAGGCAGAGTTCTCTGAGCACCTACCTGTAAGGTGTGTCAGGGATCCAGCCAGGTCTTTCCAAGTAGATTCTGTCCCGTGCTTTTCCCAGGCCCTGCATTCGAGGTGCGGTCCCAGCTCATATTTCCTGCTTCACCAGCACAGCCAAAACATGCCATAAAAGAGACTTTCTAATCCCATAACCTGTGGGAGTCAAGTCTAACTTTCATAACACGGCTCTCATTAAGCTGTATCATCGTCTCGTCGAGAAATCGAGTTGGGAACCATGCCCAAGCCTCGGTTTTCATTGAAATGGCTAAATCGTAAGTTCTGAGCAACCTGGGACTGTTGAGCGGGCAGCTGATTTGGTTGCAAGGCTCCACCTCAGGTCCTGGGTTTTCTCTGGAGAGTTGTGCTGATGACTGAAAGCCTCCCACTCCAGGTTGGGAGTCAGGAGCCCCGAGTCTGCATCCAGGGGCCTCGGGGCTGCGTCCATCCTGGGATGACTGAGGTGTCTGGTTGGTTCTGCTCATTTGTCTCCGTACTTTGTCACTTCCATGAAGGCAATCTTAAAGCCCTGCCAGACCCTGTTTGCTGTTTTCCTAGTGTACGTGGGGTTTATTTTCCCCTGTCTGATTTAGATTAGCCAAGTAAGTTGCTTTGGTAGAAGATACTATGGAGACAGAAAAAAAAAAAAAACACTTTTTTAAAGACAGAAAGCTGTTTTTAAACATATACTCTCAAATACTTGACAGAAACAAGCAACAACCCAATACAGCCTGTACACACTTAAAAGTAGGAAGTGGGATGTCACGGGCCTATTTTTGGCCGTCGCTGCCAGAAATGAGTGTGACCTGCTAACCCCTGCAGTGCCCGTGGGAGGCAAGGGGGCAAGGGCACTGTTGTGGCCTCTTTCTGGCCAACAGCAGGCGCAGGGAAGCATATCTGGGGATTTCTGACTTCTGCCTTGGCTTTCAGAGCTGCCTTGGGCTCCTGGCCCCAAGGACTGGAGAACCAGGAGATGGGGGAGGAAACGTCACTCAGTCGTGTCCAACTCTTTGCAACCCCATGGACTGTAGCCCGCCAGGCTCCTCTGTCCATGGGATTTCCCAGACAAGAATACAGGAATGGGTTGCTGTTTCCTCCTCCAGGGGAATCCTCCCGCCCCAGGAATGGAAACCTGGGTCTCCTGCATTGCAGATGGGTTCTTGACCATCTGATCTACCAGGGAAGTCCCAGGAGATGGAAAGCCCCAGGCTAGTGTTAGTCCAGCACAGGGAGGAAGGCCAGCCAAAGTGACCAGTGCTCCAGAGTCTTCTCCTGAGAAAGGAGTGAGCGTCCCTTGACGCCAGTTCGGCAGAAACAGCACAGCTGTCAGGGGGGCTGCTGGACCTAACAGCCTTCATGCAAATCTAGTCTTTAGATTCACAAAGGCCACCATATACCTGATTTTTTTTTTTTAAGGCGTGAAGGGACTTCACTGGTGGCCCAGTAGTTAAGAATCTGCCTTGCAATGCACAGGACATGGTTCGATCCCTGGTCGGGGAACCAAGTAAGATCCCACATGTCAAGGG
This sequence comes from Moschus berezovskii, assembly GCF_049115385.1. NCBI lineage: Eukaryota > Metazoa > Chordata > Mammalia > Artiodactyla > Moschidae > Moschus > Moschus berezovskii. Next base: position 90,475,317 of record NC_142471.1, on the reverse strand, counting down.
TCACCTAACTTAGTCCCTGCACCACAGCTAGAGAAGCGGGCATGCGACAGTGAAAGATCGCGCATGATGCAACTAAGGCTGACACAGCCAAATAGATAAAGAAAGAAATTTTTTTTTTTTAAAGTGAGGACTAGACCCAGAGCAGTACTTCTTTTCCCATTCTTTTGAAGCAGTTTCCCGAGTCACTGTGTTGATGAGAGCATAGAACACTTGAAGGAGATCTGTCCAAGGACTGCTCGCTCCGTGGAGGGGATCGTTGGTCGTCCCTCGGCTTGTCCGCCTCAGTTTTTTACCCTGCTCTTCTGGCACTGTCTAAATCACCTCAGTTTCAGGTCTCTGCAGTTTTCAGCTGATGCCTTACGTTGCACAGGGAATTGAAGACTTGGCTTTGGGGGAATGTCATGTATAATGTTGAGGTTCCCATTCAAATGATGCTACAGGGCCAGCCTTATCTTGGGTTTGTGTTCTCTGCGAGAGGGTTTGGCTTGCCTGTCTCTTCTCACTTTTGAGAAGATGGCTTTTTCCTTTATGCAGTTTTCTGTAGTGAGAGACTCTTTGCAGGATTAAAAATGAAGTCTGTGAGACTCAGTAATCTTTCAGAAATTGGTCCCATCTCACTTTATTTAGTTAACATGAGATTCTTTCAGAAAAATCCTGTGTTTTCTAAAGACTGCAGTGAGGTGTTTTGTTTTTTTTTTAATCTGCCAGGGTGTTCAGAAAAGTGTTAGTCCAGTTACAGGTGTTTTTACCTAACACAGGAAAACATCTGTCATAATATTTGGCAGGTTGCAGAGCTGAGGCTGTGTGAGTTTGTGTGGCTTCCAAGCAGAATGGGTCAGAAATTGATGGAAACAAATCTATGCCTCCTCATTCTGGGGCATAGCGTGAAGCCTCCCTGAAGCTCTCCTGCCCACTGCTGACCTGCTCCTGGCATTACACCTTTGCACCTAATAAACCAGGGCTGTGGAGCACGTGTGGTCCTAGGTTGTCCTGCTGAAGTAGAGGACTCAATCGAAGACCAGTTAGTTATTTGTAAGCTGGGTGAGTTATCGCCAGCTACCCTACTGCAAAAGGATTGGGCACGACTTCCCAAGCTCATTTATGTGTCTCTGAAGGGAGTGTCTGCACCACAGTTGGAGTTTTGCAGCATCAACACCACATTCGTGTTAAGTTTTTCTTTATGACACGAAGGAAGGGAAAGGAAACCCTGAGATGGCATAACACTGATGCCTTAGGCTGGTATAGTCCGTTGGCTGAAGGCTGGGGGCCCTGGCTCTGACAGGGGCCCACTGCACCTTGTTTCAAGGAGCTGGAGCAATCATCTGTTTAGGAATTACTGTCAGATACTCAAGTGGCTGATTTTTGTAAATGATGTATGTTATATTTGGGGTTTGGGGGAACCTTAAGAAAATAACAGGATTCGTTTGTTAAAGAGGTTCCCCTTTTGCCGTTTCAGCAGAGCTTAGTTTCCCCAGGTTGACACAGGGAGTTCCAGAAAGAGGAGCGTTGGCTTTTGGAGTTTGACCTGGCTCCTGTGCATCTTGGTACCCAACTTCTCCATCCCCAGGTCTTGGGGATGGGCAAAACACCCAGAGCAAGGCCTGGTACGGACACTGAACACACGTTGAGGCCCCTGGAAGAAAAACATGATGTCAAAGATGCCCTGTTTATGGTTACCCTGAAGAGTCAGGCAGGACATTGCAGCCCTTCCCACCCAGCCAGCCAGTGTTCTCTGACAAGTGATGGAAGGATGGAGGTGGCAGGGGCGCAGTGGCAATGGGGCAGAACCCCCGCCGGGAGGCCACAAAGGCCCCTCTTGGCCAAAAGAGCCAAGATTGGGAGAAGGGGGTGACAGGTTTGGGTGGGCTGGGGCTGCACAAGGTCATCAGGTTAGTGTCTTTTCCAGGGTGAGGATGTGTCCTGTTAGATACAGCAGTCCGGTTTTCACACAGTCCCGTCTCCTTGCAGTTCTTCTTACCATGAGACCGCCCCATCTTTCCCTGCCCTCTCCTTTCTGGAGGGGAGGAAGTTCCAAAGAGAAGACCTGTGGAAATTGGGCTCGCTTGCACAGCAGAGCTGGGAAACGATCTGCTGCAACCAGATAGTGCTGTTTCCATTTAGTTTGGGGCTCCAACGTTTTCCTGTCCTTTTTGATGTGTCTTCGAAGTGAACACATCCTCAGGCTGTTGGCAAGATATGTAAATATTGTCTTGTGTGTGGCCAGGCCCGTTGTCTCCGTCTCCCCTGCCCAGGCCTTTGAGCCCATGACGGTGAGTGTGCCAGAAGAGAAATTAGAGAAAGTGGCGCCAGCAGGCTGCTTTCATAGATGGAAACCCAGCGTTTTGCAGTGTGGCTTTTTTTTTTCCTCGCTGTCATGCATCCTAGGCGGTGGAGGGGTTTGGGGGAGGATCAGAGTCGCTTTGCCATCTGCCAGGGCTTTTTCCCTGTTAACTTGAGGCTTTATTGGCATTTGGGGGTTAGAAGTGGTATTTAAGTCACAGCCCGGGGTCCCAGGGCTGTGTCCCCAGGCAGTGCTTTTGGCTCAGTTCCTCTGTATTCAGTCAGGCTTTCCCCAGAGCTTTGGCTTTGGGGGACCAATCCCACTTTGGGGAGTCACGTTGGTTTCAACAGAGCTTGTCCCAAAGTTTAATACATACTCATCGGGACGAGGGGGCGCTGCCCCTGTGTTTCCCGGTGCCTCCAGTTTCTGCACGGGGTTTGCACTCGCTTTTCTTCTCAGTGTTAAGTTTTCAGTATTTCTCATTCCAAAAAAAAATTTTTTTTTAACTGGTAATTCTAATGGAATCTTCGGTTAAGGGACATGTGGGTGAAGACAAAACATTCTGAAGTTTAATGGCTGCAAATATGTGTATTGTCTCGTTTTTAAATGTTCTGACTATACACAGCACTTGTAAGTGTGGGATTCCCAGCTTTCGGTTTTGCTTTGTCCTGGAACCTACAGTTGGAGGACCCCAGTCCCGTCTGGGTAGCGCTTCCCAGGGCCCTGTCTGTACTTCTGAGGAAATGTTGAAATGCTCCTCTGCATGCAGATGACTGCCGTTCTCTGCATTACTGCACCTGATGTCCCTGGTGGGCTCCGTAAAATCTTAATCCATGGGAATATGGGAAATGATCCATGAGACCTAAGCCAGGCCAAGCCTGCTACAATTAATGCATCCCTTGCAAACAGATTTAAAGGTAAACATGCCTCAGATGCAGCCTCCTCCCTCCCAGCTCTGCTTCCTTCATAACGTTGGGGTTTAGTAGCTGACCTCTGTTGCCCTCTTAAAATGCTCCATTCTAGGCTACACACATGGGCTGTATTTCTGTTGCCCTGGTTTTTCCAGGCAGTGTGAAAGGGTCTGTGTTGTGTGATAATACGGGAAAGAATCCTTTTGGGCTTGAGCAATGTTAATAACTCGTTTGATTTGTAACCAGAGTCATCTCGGAGCCAGATTTCAATATTGGCAAAGCGTCGGGCAGCAGACCTGGCCCATCTCTCGGGCACCTCCTGCTCTAGAACTACGCGTGAGGCTTTTTCTTTCTTATCCTGCCTGCCTGTTCACATTTAATTTGTTCTTAGCCGTGTGCAATGGATTAACATTTCATCAGGGTGGATTAAGATTGCATCGACATTAAAGCAGTCTCTTTCTATTTTCTTCCTGTCACTTTTAGGGGATTCTGATCTGGGGGTGGGGTGAGGGGGGCATCTTCAGGAGGGGGAGGTGGGCTCATCCAAAAAGTGCCCTGGTGAGGACGGGGGAGATAAGCCAGGGCTTCAGTGTGAAAAGAATTCCCAGTTGCAGGTCGGGAGGCCTGGATGGAGCCCGCAGCTGGTTTCATCGGTCTAACGAGATGTCACATGGAACAAAAGCTTTAGGGGTTTTATTTAGCTCCTAATCCGCAGGCTGAGAGAGCGGAGGTCCATGTGAGTGCTCCAGCCAGGGGGAGCGGGGGTGCCCGGCTGGCTGGCTGGCTGCAGCCTCCTTTCTGGGACTGAGCCACAAAGAAAAGACCTCTGGTGCTACCGTTGGAGAGTTAGGCAGAGTTACTGTGAGTGTTCTGTCTACTAAGGTTTCGGAGAATTAATAATTCAGGCCACACTTTGAAATCGAAAACCCCCAGTTGGTCCTTCCTGCCGTCTCAGAAGGGTTAGAATACAGCCAGGTCTGGTTCAGATGCAAGTAATTGAAGATTTATAAAGAAAGCCTTCTCTGCCTCTGGCCGCAGCCTTTTTTTTTTTTTTTTTTTCCTTTTCCAATGCCGGTTCCCAGCAGGCATATAAATATTGGTCGATCTCAGAGCTGGGATGCAGCCGGGTGGTATGAGGGCCCCTGGGAGGTCGCCGAGGCTCCCGGGAGGAGAAGCTCTCTGACGGACGGAGGCGGAGAGGGCCCTTGGTACCCTGGGCTGCGGGATGTCGCCATGCCCGGGGCGGCTGAGCCCTGCCTCTACCGGGAGGCCTTCTACAGCGCGGCGGCCGGAAGGAAGAGCTCCGTCCCCGACTTCACCTTTTACGACAGCAGACAGGCGGTGATGTCGGCCCGCGGGGCCCTGCTGCCGGGGGATTACTACAGTGACCCGGCCGGAGCCGCCCGGGTGCCCGGCGAGCCTCCGCACCATCGCCACCCAGGAGCTGGCCAGCCACTGCCCGGTTACGGAGCGCCAGGCAGCAGGATGACGTGGGAGCCAGTGGCAGGCCGGGCCCCTGCCCTGCAGGACACTGGTCACCTGTATCGGGACCCTGGAGGTAAAATGATTCCCCAGGGGCAGCGATCACAGGCCCCTTCACCGGCGCGGTACGTCGGGGAGCCGGCCGACAGCAGGTATGGGGCAGAAGCACCCGCCTACCCCGCCGGCCAGGTCTACAACGATGTGGGCGAGAGGCCGGTGGATTCCGCCGCCTCCAGGCAGGCGGCCCCCACGTGCCTGGTTGTGGACCCGGGAGCGGCGGCTGCCTCCGGGATGGGCGTGGGGACCGCCCCCGGCGCCCCACCCCGAGGCTACGTGCCGGCCCGGGAAGGTGTCCACCCCAGGATGGCTTACGAGAGGTGCGAAGCCGACCCGTCCGCCTTCCAGGGGCCCGGGGGCCGCAAGAGGAGCGTGATGCCGGAGTTCCTGGCTCTCCTGCGGGCGGAAGGCGTGGCGGAGGCCACGCTGGTGGCCCTGCTGCAGCAAGGCTTCGACTCCCCGGCCGTCCTGGCCACCATGGAGGACGCGGACATCAAGTGCGTGGCACCCAACCTGGGCCAGGCCCGAGTCCTGAGCCGCCTGGCCAGCGGCTGCCGGACAGAGATGCAGCTGCGCAGGCAGGGCCGGGGGGCACCCCTGCCCCGCACGCGCTCCAGCAGCTTCAGCCACCGCAGCGAGCTCCAGGGCGACCCGGCCGGCCTGGGTGCCGCAGCCCTGCAGCCCCAGCCCCAGGCGGGGCCCCTGCAGGCGGCGTCCCCTCGGGCTGCAGAGCCCGCTCACCGCCGCCCCTCCAGCGCGCCGTCCCAACACCTCTTGGAGACCGCTGCTACCTACTCGGCCCCCGGGGTGGGCGCCCAAGCCGCCCACTTCCCATCCAACTCCGGGTACAGCTCCCCGACCCCTTGCGCCCTGACTGCACGCCCAAGCCCCGCGTACCCTCTGCAGCCCGGCGTGCCCTTGACTCACCCGGGCCCCAGGACTGCCTACTCGACGGCGTACACAGTGCCCATGGAACTGTTGAAGCGGGAGCGCGGCTCGGCGGCCTCCCCCGTGCCCAGCCCCCACAGCAGCCCCCAGCTCCTGCGGAAGCCCGGCACGCCCCTGGAGCCCCCGGCCCTGCCGCCAGCCAGCCAGAGCCTCCACACGCCTCACTCGCCCTACCAGAAGGTGGCCCGGCGGACAGGGGCCCCCATCATCGTCTCCACCATGCTGACCCCGGAACCAAGTAATGCGCCCCTCCCTGCCTTTTCCTCGTGGGGAACATTGAGGGCACAGACGGTGGGTCTGAGCAGTGGACAGGGCCCCTCCGGTTCCTGTCGCTCTCCGGCCAAACCTGGAGAGACCAACCCACCCCTGACTCAGACCCATGTATACACCCCCTCCTCCAAACAGGGCACCCCGGCCAGCTGACCAACACACAGGAGGGTTCTCCTAGGTGAAACTAGTGTGTGTGGTTCAGGCTGACCCGCTGAGAATGGCATTACCTTCGTTTTTTCCAGTTGAGCTCAAGGCGATTCATGAATTTCCCTTTATGGGGAGGAAACACAACTGTTTATGGGGAAAAAAAAAGACAAACCAGAAATCATTCAGAACAGGATGAAGCCCTCAGCTCACGGGCAGTGGCATTTTCTCCAGCTCACGTTCAGTGGCTTTGGAGAAGGCTGGGTATTTGTCCAGCGCCTTCCTGTACGGTGGGCAGCGTTCACTTGCCATCGGGAGTGCCTTCCGGTGTGGAAACGCCCCTCTGAAGGGTCTACACAGTATCAGAGGTAGGGTTAATCACTGCTGAGCTAAAAACGGGTGTGCTTCCAGACTTGTGTGTTAAACAAAGATGTTGAAATCCCTTAGAACTCCCTGTTTCAAAAACAGACTCAGTCTCGCGTGTTGGAAAACACAGTTGGGGATTCTGCTTGCTTGTAGGGAAGAATGTATTTCCGTGTGGAGGAGAGACAGAATGATCCTAGCCTGTTCTCTTCAAACCACGAGCCAAGTGGAATTGAGTGCGTGTGTGTCCCCAGGCCCCTGAACAGAGTTCCAAGTGGACACCCGCGGAGCCGTGCTTCCGAATTTTCATGACCCTAGAATCCTTAACTGACCATGTAAGCTGTAAATCAGCTTTCTTCCTTTCTTTCCCAATTCTCCTCAACATAGTTTAGAAAACTGCATCTTTTTTCAATGACTTTTTTTAATGAATTACTAGCATTATAGGGTGGATATGGTGGGATGAGAACTGTAGTAAAAATAAGAGGGACCTTTTTGAAAATACCTCTTAAATAGCTGTGAATGGGGCCTGGGAGCCTGATGTTATAGCCCTGAGATAAGTGTTAGGTTTATCTGTTATGTTGTTGAAGCTGGTGATGGTTAAGCTACTCGCAGACTGAACTGGGACTGTTGCTTTACAGGTTGACCTTCTTCACACATGTTTCTTTCTTATTTCCAGAGAAGCACTGGTTGAATTTCTCTGTTGACTCTCTCTATATATATTCTAGTTTTGTCTCATGTATAGATTTCCTTTTTCAATCTTATATAAAATTTATTTGACTTTTTAAAATTGGTGTGTGGCAGGAGAAGAGTCAGATAATGTTTCCCAGGGCCTGCGTCTTCCCCCTCACCATCAAACATTCTTTCTTTGCAACCAACTAATTTGCATGGCGATGACATTTGTTGCTTCAGTAATTTCATCTGATAATGGCTGGGCTTGCAAAGCGGATCTGAAAACATATTCCTTAATTATGTGTTGCTAAGCAACGGGAGGGTTTGGTCATAATCACAGAAAGATTATCTGCATGCTGAAGTCCTGGAAAGGTTTTGCTGAAGAAGGACCTGTTAAATTGCCTTCTTTTCTTCTTCCTTTCATTTCTGTTTATTTTGCACTGCCTTCTAACAAAAACAGTCGCTGTTATTTGGGGACGGGGCGAGGGATCTTATTTAAGTTGTTTGGAGTGTGATTGTTAACACACGGTTTTGCAGACCTAGGGATATTGATTTTTGTTTCATTTGCATGGCAGCAAGCCAGTGCCAAGAAGCCTGCAGTCGGAAGTCTGCCAGGAAATAAATTTCTCTGTCAGATGATCTGTCCCGTAGCACTGTTTCTTCTCATTCCTTCTGGAATGTTGAGTGTGTCATCATAGCCCTTCCCCAAAAGCAGTGTGTCAGGGACGGGGGAGTGGGGTGGGGATAGGTAGGCACTTGGCTTGCCCCGGGAGCGCTGAGCCTGGATACGAGACATTTTGTGAGGCAGGTTTCCTAAAGGCAGTAGCAGATTGGGATCTGTTGGAGCCTACAGTCCTACTCCGGGCGGTCACTTTGCCCCCGGGGAGGATAACACTGACGTTTCAGGGACACACTGCAGACTTTGAGTCCGGAAACCTGAAGCTCCCAGGGGCAGCCCCACTGCCTTGAGCTGAAATGGGAGACGGCGATCTTTCAATCCAGATCCCGCCGCCTTGGTCATTTGTGGCACAACCAGCATGAATAAATCTTCATTCTGGTCTTCGCCTAATTTGCATGTTTGCTTCTGATCTGGCAGGGCAGGGGTGCCCGGAGGAGGCCTCTCTTCTCTCTCCCTCCGGAGTGGTGATCCAAACGCTTGCAGTGGGTGGCTTGTTTGTTTCTGAGCGCTTGGTTTTGTTTTCTGTGCTTTGGGTATTTTCATCTTTTGTGTTTTTTTCCAAGTGACTTTCCATTTGCAGTTATTACAGAGTATTGGCTTTATTCCCCGTGTTGCACGGCACATCCTTGAGTACATATTTTAATTTGTATTTGCTTTTCTCTGTCTGTGAACTGCCTGCTTCATCTTGGTTGGCTTTGCTGGTATAAATAATTGGCTCCTATGGACTGGGCAGTGGAGGGTGGCCAGGTGAGGACAGGCCCCCGGAGCAGCCCCCAGCCCCTGTGATGCGGGATTACTGGGGCTACGTGTCAGACCCACAGGAGCAGCGGTACCTGCTGAATCTGCTGCTGTTTACATGCTGACCTGCTCGACTGGGGCACAGGCTGCGGAACCTTCTGGCAGTGGCTATCACCCAGCGATGCCCCCTCCCCCGTGTCACATGGCGTTGACCGCAGCCAAGGATTTGCTGTCTTCCTAGCCCTCCCTGAGCTGGTGCAGCCGGACACATCGCATAAACAGCAGCTCCGCAGCCATCTTCACGGGTTTGTCCACCTGAACACAGCCACATATGTGGGCTGCATGGGCCGCAGAGCTTCCTGTGTGAGAAGCACAGCCCCAGCCCAATCTTTTTCTGTCCCCTTACGGTTTCCTTCCAGGCATTTTTTCTAGATATGGCTCAATCGATGAAGTGCATCTATAATCCCCATCTAGTTCCTGGGGACACTGCCCAGAGACCCTTCAGGTTAGGAGAGGGGGTGTCTGGGGCCCGTTTACACGGGGGCTGTGGGAGAGGCTGGTGGTGTCACAGTGTTAGGTCAACAGGAACTGGTCACTTTTGCTTCACTCCTGCTAATGTCATAGCGGTGGTTTCCAGCACCGTAGGCATGCATGCCGGGTCCCCTGGGTTGGAAGTCCCATTGGATCTGAATGGAGGTTTGTTCTTATCCAGCCCTTGCACACCTGGTGACTCCTCCCATGTCCCTGCCTTTGTTTGAAGGTCCCTCTGCACAGGAAGATCTGTGCCACGGAGTGGGGTCCAAAGGATTCACTGGTTCTGAGAGTGATGACCCAGAAACCATCAGCCTGGAGAGGGGTGCCATGAGACCTCCAAAGACACCCTCCCACCAAGCCAGCTGATCACAACCATTCCCCACCCTCAAAGCAGAGCTGGACCAGGAAGGGTGGGCTCAGCCCTGCCCCCTGTATGTCCATATTCAGGGACTGGGTGTGGGGACCAAGCCTGGGAGGTAGCTGGCCCTGCAGAGAGCAGTGGGATGCTGACCCTAGCTCTTCCATTGTTAAGACCCTACATCCTAACCCCTGGAGGTGTGTGAAGGGAGCAGGCCTCTCTGGGCTGTGGTCCAGGGAAGGTTCCTGAGCAAAGAGAGCCCTGGCTGAGCAGGGCAGGGCCAGAGCTCGGAGCTGGATCCCTCAGCACTGCTCCAGCCCCCACTGTGTTCCAGGCCTGTGGTCAGGTGTTGAGCACTGACACATGGGTGCACCCCAGCCTGGGCTTCTGGGGCATTCCCATCACCGCCCACCCAGTTAGTAAATAAAAGACAGTCACCATAATGCAATAAGGACCCACGTGGGGAGCCTGCAGCACTTGGAATGCATCACTAAAGAGCATGTGCACTGGCAGGGGGCGCTGAGCTCAGAGCTCTGACTCCAGAATGACCCTCAAACTGCAGCCGTGGTGGTCAGGCCAAGGGAGAGGTCACTGTGCAAACCAGCATGAGGGTGGCTGTGTGTGTGTGTCAGTGTTTGTAGCCCCGTGAAGGCTGTTGAGGTCCTGGCTGCTGCCTGGGGCTCCCTGGGGCATCTCCAGGCTTCCCGTGCAGGTCGACATCTACCTCCATGATCAGGAAATCCTAGTCTCAGTTCAGCTGGAAGGGGGTTCATCCAGAGCCCTTCTTCTCCCCAGCAGGCACTTCCAAATCAAGCTCTTGGGAAGGAGCTGTGCACTTTCAAGGTGCTGGCAGGCCATTCCAAGTAGAACACATGACACAAGTCCAAGGTCAGTGAAATCTAAGACTTTGTTTTGCTTTCGTATTTGGTGGGTGTTTGGGGCTGGCAGAAGGAAAATGGAAAAGGAAATGGCAACCCACTCCAGTACTCTTGCCTGGAAAATCCCATGAACGGAGGAGCCTGGTAGGCTACAGTCCGTGGGATCGCAAAGAGTCGGACACAACTGAGCGACTTCGCTTTGAGATTTTGGGGTCTGGCCACTTGCACCTGGGTTGAGAGTCCCAGCTTCCACTTTGGTTCACTCTTCCTCACCCAGCGAGCCGCATCAGCCAGGCCTGCCCTGGTCATTATCATTGTCCTGGGCCACCTCTCAGGCCCGGAGGTGGGAGTCTGTCTGGCCGTGGGGCATTCGGCTCAAGACCTGTCTTATTCCGAGCTCTCAGTCCCTCAGAACGACCCACTCTGACATCTCGGGTGTGGACTGGGTCCTTCTGTCCACGGAGGACAGCATCCGGGTGAGCTATGGCCTGGCAATATTTCATATGCTATCCATGCTGGGAGCAGAGGGCGGTGCTACCAGGCCTGGGTGAGGATGAGCCGAACGGGCCTTTCACAGAACCGGGTCTCTGGACACTTCTGTCAATGCGTCTCTTCCGCGGCGTTCCACTCCCAGCTCTGTCTGCCCTGACCCCTGCTGCCAGGGGTATATTACTATGATTGTACAAGCAGTGTGGTCTGTGGGGACTTGGGCGTTGGGTTTTCTTATTCTTCTTATTTTTTTTTATTACTGTTATTTATTTTATTTGACTGTGGCATGCGAGATCTTAGTTCCCTCACCAGGGATCAAACCCATGCCACCTGCACTGGGAGCACTGGACCCCCAGGGTAATCCCATGTGGGGATGTGGGTGTGGACTGTCTAATAAACTCCATCCAATAAGGGGTGGGGGGAGTGGGCTCCTGGCTGCTTGGAGGGCTCTGAGGTCCTTGTTCAATAGGTTTTCAACCTGGCATGGTAAGGGACACGGAGAACGTGATTAATGAAGTTATTCTTGCACGCTTTCCTGCCATTCAGCTTAAAGGAATCGATCCGTGTTCTCACGGGGGAACGTGGGGCCAGGACTGTGGCTGGACACCAGCCAGCTCTGCCCGCATTCCCATCACCAGACCCTCTTCGTGTGGCCCAGTCTGCCCAGCACAGGGTGGCCAAGGCTTCTCATCTCTCAGGCATTTTCTCTTCCAGTTTTGGAAAGCAGGTCAGAATAAAAAAGATTTGGGCCGTGCACCAGGGCCTGTGCCTTCAGGAAGCAGCCTGTGCCATGTGGCTCTGGTCTGCAGATAACAGTTTTGTGTGTTAGCATTTCTTTCCAACCCCCAGCTCCTCTCTGCATTTTGAGAAGTGGCAGTCTCGTCCAGAGCAGCACTTAGACTTTCCCGCGGACATGAGTCCCAAGACGGGGCGAGCCGTGGTGCATTTATCTGCCCGAGAAGAGGCAAAGCCAGCACAGCCCTCACCACGTTACTTTCTCACTTGACCTTTGCCCTTGAGTGCCCAGTATCCACACTGGGCTTCTCCAGTTCACATTCTTCTGGGTGGGACCTGGGTAGGCCAGGAAGCAAAACCCAGAGTCCTCACTGGCTTTTGGTACCAGACAGCTGATCGCAAACATTTTCTCCTGTGATGCAGTTGTCTTGCCACTCTCTTGATACCTTGAAGCACAGAAGGTTTTATTTTGATAAAGTCCAGTTTCTTTCTTTCCCCTCTGGTTGCTTGTGGTTTTGGTGTCATCATCCAAGGTCATGAGGCTTTGTGCCTGCGTTTTCTTCCTAAAACGTCTGGAGTGTTAGCGCTCACATTTAAGTTCTTGAAGCATCCTGAGTTGACTTGAAGACAGAGTGAGGTAGGGGTTCCTCCGTGTTATTTTGCGGTTGGATGCCCAGTTGTCCAAGCACCATTTTTACGTGCTCTGTTTCCCTCCGGCTGTGCGGGGTCCTCACTGCTGTGCGTGGGCCCTCCCGGGCGCGGCGACGGGCTGCCCTCTAGTTGCGGCGTGTGGGCATCTCATCGCGGTGGCTTCTCTCCTTGAGCAGTGTAGGCCTCGGTCGTCGTGGCTCACAGGCTTCATTGCCCCGTGGCGTGTGGGATCCTCCTGGATCTCCTGCATTGGCGGGTGGAGTCCTTACTGCTGTGCCACCAGGGAAGCCCCAAGCACCATTTTCATGAGAGGAAAATCAACATACGTTAATGTGGAAGATTTGCAGGTGTTTGGAGCCTATTTTTTTGTCCCCAAGATTATACAAGGCAAGAATTCTAAAACCATTTCATAGGTTCTTTGCTGGTACATGGAGTTTTTTAAGTTTGTGAAAGGTAAATAATGCTTTCATCCATAATGTAGCCCACATTAGCAATATAGAACCTACATATACTTAATGTACTGCTTTTAGGGGTGTTTTCCCCTCCTCTGAGGCTGGCTTATACACAAAGGACATTTTTAGTTGTTTTTCATGTAATGCGGAATAAAAAACAAAACTGTTGACTTCTACTTGCTCCCTTCTGCTCAAGGAACAGGAAGGGACAGCTTTAACAGGGACAATTTAACAGGCAGTTAAATTTAGCCCAACAGTGGTGAATAAAGCACCCTTTGCCAAATCGTTAGGAGAGCATAAAATCAAACCTGTAAACACTTGTCCGCACCGAGGGGGTTGAGAATTGATCCCAGGAAGGGTTTGCAAATGTGAGCCGAACAACTCCTTGTTTAACTCTAGGAGGGCTAGGTGAGAAAGCCCTGGTGGGGAGTTTGTCCTGTGAGCGAGGTCTCTGGACGGGCCAGGAGGGGAGTCAGGGCTCTGTAACTGATGCCTGTGAAGTGCTGGCGAGGCCAGTGGGGAGCCCGGTCCTCCCAATACTGACTTGATCAGAACTCATAGCCCCCCGCAGAGCTCAGGGGGCCCTCCTGGTCCCAAATTCTCCCGATAGGCCTCTTGCCTTCTCCAGGACTAGGGTCAGCAAAGCCAGCCCTGAGTGCCTCCAGGACCTACCCAGCCCAATCAGTGTCACCGTCCTCAGCATCTGGGTGCAGTGATCACCTCTGATTCCCAGGAAGACTCTCAACATTTTCCCCTTTTAAAATGAAAGATCTCAAGCTCAGAAAGGTTCATTTCTTCTCCAGGTCACTCAGCAGGGCAAGGACTTTGGTCCAGCCTGTCTGACTCCAAACCTGTACTTGGTCACTGTGTCAGGAGGGAAATTCACAGCACCAAGCACATCACGGGAAATTCAGTAGCACTGTGAACTCGGGTAAGGGAACTCCAACTCAATACTGGAAGCCAGGGTCCACGCCCGCAAGAGGTAGTCAAGAGGGTGATTCTGGAGCATGAGCCCAAGGTGCTGTGAAATTCACCTCCCCAGGTGTGACACTGAGGGCAAGTTGGGGTCCCCCTTCCCAGCCTTCTGAGGACCCCATCGCATGGACGGGCCCAGGCTTTGCACAGCACAAGCTCAATGCTGGTGGCTCCCAGGGCACCTGCAGGCACTTGCCTGTCCCCGGCTGGTGCCCCGCAAGCTGCTCTGGGATCCACACATCTCTGCTGCTGAGCCAAGCCCCTCTCCTCCGTACTCTGCTCCCTTCCGGGGAGTCACCGAAATTAATTCTTCCATGTGATTAAATGGAATGTCAGATGTTCCTTGATCCTAAGAGGATTGAAGCTTGGCTCTCAGAAGGGCTCTAACAGACAAAGGTAAAACAGAGTAGATGGAGAAGTAATACGGGCAGGAAAGGATGAAGCTGGGGGATAAGGCTGGAACTCGGGGAGGACTACCCATTGTCCTGTGCACAAAGGACGGGAAGGGATTTTACCCTGAGCGTCCTGGCCACCACGGTAAAGAGGGAAATGAGATCCCCGTGAGGTTCACGTTGTGCCTAAGATGGGACCACCGAGTCCATCGCTCCAAAGAACCTTTTTCTGAGCACTCAAAAGCCGAATTTTTCTGCCCTCAACCACACATCCAAAGAAGTCAGCAGCGGTCCAAGGTGTGCAGTGTCCTCTCCCCTGCCTGCCCCAGCCTGTCCTAACTTGTGACTGCTTCCTGCCTCTCATCTAAAGCTTCTGACAAAATCTGTCCCAGGGCCTTGTCCAGTCGAAGCTGCTGAGCTCAAAGGTGCAGGTTTGGGGCCTGGCTGGGCTGCCTCTGCAGCTGGCGGCTGGCATCGCCAAATCCGCGGGAAGGGGCTGTTCTGCTCAGTTGAGGGGGCTTTGCCTGGGGCTGGGGTGGGGTGAACGTTGTCGTCAGTGCCCTGGCCCAGGCCTGTCCTCTCCCCTCCAGCCGCGGTCCTTACAGCCTCCCCTCTCCACCCCACCAGCTTCCCTGCTGGAGAGCTTTCTGTGAGATGCTTTTTATTTGAAGGGATAAATATGGCTTTGTGATGGGTTCTAGTGTTTTCCTGTGAGCTGGGCTTTGAGCCTGGATTGCTTAAGACATCATTAAGTTTTAAGAAAAAGTTATAGCGGAAAAGAGCAGGGTGGGGACGTCCGACCAGCTGTCGCACTTGGGAAAATGAACTTCCTGGTGCTCTGGGGCCCGAGGGCAGCACGCTTGGCCTCCGGCCCGCCGGACAGCAAGCCTGTGAAAGGGTGCTTAAGACTCACTTTCCTTTCGGGTTTTAGAGCCCTGTGAAAAACTGCAATAAACTGAAAGCCTTGTCCCTGTCCTGTCTCCTTCCTGGCCTCAGTGGCTGCCCCAGCTACGAAGCAGGGCGGCGTTTTGTTTTCATGGGCCCTCGTCTCAGGCAGTGCAGTTAGAAAAATAAGCCCGGGTCCGCCAGCCTCTTCCAGGGGCCTTTAGGGAGACGGGGACGTTGTCTGTTCCTCGGGGGCCTGGTGGAGCCGGTCCTTCTGACCTGAGGGGACGAGTCAACCACAGAGGCAGCGACCCGGGCGGGCAGCACCCGTGAGCAGCCCTGCCGTCCTCGTGGTGTGTCCGCTGTGACCCCCTACCTTGACTGGGGGGCTCGCAGAGCCAGGCTTGTTCCACTGCTGTTTCCTGGGCTTTGGAAGGAGTGGCCCTTCAGGAATCGAGAGGGCTGGGGTGTCCTTGGCCGGGTGGGAACCCCTCTGAGGGTGTTTCCGCCCCCAGGGTCCCGCCAGCCCTGCGCGAGCCCGTCAGAGGCGGGCGGCACTCGGGCTGGGGCGTGGGTGTGCAGCGCCTGCCTCTGCCAGACTCCTGGCATCCGTCAGTTCTTTTCTCATCTTTGCTTCACTTGTGTTTCTCTCAAACATCCCCTTGTGTCGTTGCTACGGGCACATTTTTAGAACTTGAGAAACACTCGAGCGAAATATACAGTGAGTGGCTTCCACTGGCGCTCCCCCCACCACACCACGGGCAGGGCCTTCCTGGAAGTCTCCAAGGCTCAGGGACTTAGCCCCCAGCCAAGAGGAGACAACCAACCTGGGCTGCTCGGCTTCACCCACCCAGTGTTGAGGCTCCAGGCAGGGTAGGGGGCGCAGGGGGAGTGGGCGACGGGTTTCTGAACACCCCGGCCTGTGAGTTGGGACCAGAGCGCGGCAGCTGCCGCCTCGCCGGGGAGCAGGCCCTGGACGCCCACCTCTCAGTGCCCACCTCCTGCTGCGGGAGCCCTGGTCCAGGGGGAGGAAAGCTGGGCCCTGACCAAGGAGCGGTGGGTGAGCTCGGCCACCGAGACACGCAGCGTTGAGTTCACCGGGGTCACTGTCACGTGTGGCCCGGGAGCCCCCTTTGTCCTTGAGAAGTTCCCACTGTGGGCTCATCTCCTTGGCAGAGGCTTGGAGGAGCTGCCACCAGGAAGGAGGGCATGAGGGGGAGGCTCAGGTCGCTGCGGTGGGGGGCCTTCTGACCCCTGGCAACCCCCACACTAAGAGCAGGGGCTCCAGAGGCTCCCACGGAAGCTGTTGATTGGAAAGGAGATGTGGTGTGTATATGCTCCCGGCCAGAAGGGGCAACTGAGGTCATCCCCACCCCAGGCGTAAGCTGCCTGCTCACTTGCCCCTCCAGGGTCTCTTCCCCCATCTTGGTGGGGGGCAAAGTTGCAGCCTCACCTGGACTGGGAGCCAGTGGGTCCTCGCACCCGGAGACCTGCTGTTCCCCAAGCCCAGAGCCTGCAGCCCTGCCCCCACGCCACATCCCTCAGCCCCAGCCTCCCTCCCCGGATGCTGCGGGACCACCCCCGTGAGCCTGAGCCTTTGGGGGACATACAGACCATTGGATCATTTGACCGAAAAGGCAGAAGCAGAGCCACGCGTCCTTGGCTGCTTCAGATGTGTTTCTTGGTGGCGGGTTTGCCTCTCAGTGGTGCTCAGCATGGTTTCCTCTGGACCGGTCAGTTGGGCGGGTCTCTTGCGCTGTGAGTGGGTGATGTTTACCCCGCAGAAAGCAGTAGGTTTCCAGGCAGAACATCAGGTGCTTCTTCTGGACGGAGGGGTTCACCGGGCGCACAGGAGGCTCCCTGGAGACCGGGGGGAACCCTGCAAGTAGCGCGTCCATTGCATCAGAGTCGGGGCGTCTAGATGCCACACAGCCTGTCCGTGTGTGAGTGTCTAAGGAAGTGCACAATGGGCCTGGTTTGTTCTTCAGCTCTTTTGGGCGAAGGAAACGTGTCTGTCGCTTCTTTGTCTCAGTTCTAGTTCCCTGGCATGGTGTGGACCCTGCACGGTTTGGGCTGCCAGGATAGTGCACTGGGGTGGCTCTAAGGGGTCAGTAAAAGTGACAGCAGTGCTGGTCTTTCTGGAGGTGCAGCAGCTGGCTGTGTCGGGCCTCAGTCGTGGCACTCAGGACCTCATTGTGTCCTGTGGGACCTTTGATTGTGGCACACAGACTCCCGAGTGTGTGGGCTTCAGTAGTCATGGCGCATGGACTTAGCTGCTCCATGGCAAGTAGGATCTTGGGGATCCTGACCAAGGATGGAACCCACATCCCCTGCAAGGCGGGTCCTTAACCACTGCACCACCAGGGAAGTCCCAGATTGTACTGTTTTTTAAACTAGATGGCGTGCTTCCCACAAGTCTAGACCTCTGCTTCCAGAAGCTACCCTTGTGTGTGCCCTGGGTTCGCGTGTCTGCCCAGTGAGCCTTGGGTGGGGTGTGGGCAGCAGCCAGGGCCCTGGAGAGCCTGTGAGCCTCCAGCTCACCAGCTCTCTGTCCAGCTGTTAACCTGAGCTAGGGTGAGATGGCCTGAGAGCGTCTCACTCAGAAGCTGTGACTCATTGAGATCCATGTTTTATTTAAGAAGCTAATCTACTTATCGGGCCACTCTGTAGCCATCTGGACCGAGCCTACAGCTACCTTTATAGAGGTCCCTAGAATCAGGACTGAGGAGTGGCTGCCAACCAGCCCCCGCCCCCCAGCATGGGGCACGCTCAGCCTTCTGGGGAGCGCCGTTAGTGTGGTTCATCCCCAGCGGCGCCACCCCTGCCTGAGGACTCAGAGGGCCAGACCTCCCCATACTTGCAGTTTTTCACGCCAGGGCGGTGGTTACTGGCGTATTCACAGCTGAGCAGAGGAACCTGGCTTTGGAAGACCAAGAGGCATTCAAGTTGCTGATGGTCTTTCAGGAGAGGGCTGTGTGTGCAGTGACCACTGGGCTTACTTCCTGCCTGATGGTACTGCTCATCCCTGGGCAACCTGTGGGCAATGCCCGCACAGCCATACTTTAGAGATGACTTGGGTTCTGTGCCCAACCACCCCAATAAAGTATCATCTTAGTGTCTTCATATTGGAATACAGCTGATTAACAGTGTTGTGTTAGTTTCTGGTGTCCAGCGAAGTGATTCTGTTATCCATGTCCACGTCCCTACTCTTTTTCAAATTCTCTTCCCATTTAGGTTATTACACAATTTCGAGCAGAGTTCCTGTGCTTTTCAGTAGGTCCTTGTTGGTTATCTCAAAACATAACTGTGTGTGCATGTCCATTGCAAACTCCCAATCTACACAGATTTTCTGGTTTCGCAGGGTGTTCCCTGCTGGCTCAGTCAATAGAGAATCCACCTGCAATGCAGGAGATAGGGGTTCAGTCCTTGGGTAGGGAAGGATCCCCTAGAGAAGGAAATGGCAACCCACTCTGTTTTCGAAAGAAAAAAGAAAGTGAAGTCGCTCAGTCACGTCCAACTCTTTGCAACCCCAGTGACTGTAGCCCGCCAGGCTCCTCCATCCATGGGATTTTCCAGGCAAGAGTACTAGAGTGAGTTGCCATTTCCTTCTCCAAGGGATCTTGCCGACCTAGGGATCAAACGCAGGTCTCCCGCACTGCAGGCAAGACTCTTTACCATCTGAGCCACCAGGGAAGCCCCCACTCTGTTTTCAAAAGGCCACCCCACTCTTGCCTTTGACAGGCCTTGGAGACGGGCCCTGGTGAGAGCTGTGGGGACAGCCTTGCGATCACTGGGGGAGCCACTGCCTGACAGGGATGTCCATGTTGGTGAACCAGTCCCATCACTGAACCACCCCCAGCTTGATCCCTGCCTGGGGAGGCCTGGGGCTGGCCCCCGGGGTTCCTGCCACACCGGCGATGGGTCCCTGCATGTGTCCTCTCTCCGCCTTGGCCTTGCCTTGTTGAACACATCAGTCTGCTGTCGCTGGGCGGCCAATGGCCCCAGAACTTCTGGCTTTCAGGCAGCAGGCAGGGCTCTGCCAGGACTGGACAGCCTATGGCAGCCCTCCCCTCCTCGGCCTGGATGGCTGGACCCTGGACCTGTGGTGCTGCCTCCCAGTGTGTCCCAGCTCACGGCTGGTCTCAGTTTCACTGTGAATCTGGAAGGCGTGGTGCCCACCCTGGGGGCCCAGCCTTGGTCACTCTGGGGGGTTCAGACTGAAGTTCAAGGCCAGCCCATTTCCCGGCAGTGGGAGAGTGGATTCCCCATCTTGGGATTGGTGGGGGGTAGCGACAGAGTTACCCTGGGTGGGTGTCAGAGGCCACCCGGAACAGTACCAGGCACAGCTGAGGTCCTGCTGTGAGGAGTTGGGTGCAAACCCAGGCACCTGCAAAACCAGCCCCACCTTGGGTGAGGGGGTGTCTCTCCCCTTGCTCTCCAGAAGCCCCTCCCCGCCCCCAGCAGAACAGAGGCCCGTCCCAGAGTGACTGGAGGGCTGCGCCTGGCTGGGGGCCCTTTGCGTCCTTCCCCTGGGGCCTCCCTGTGTCTCCCTGCTTCTTTCCACACTCATGGTGGTGTCACGTGTGGAACACTGACCTTCACTTTCCTTGACCCAATCCAAGAGGGGACTGGGTCCACTTAGCATGGTCAGTAGATGTCAGCCAGCCTTGCAGGGCGGCCCACGGGGCTCAGCGGGGAGTCTGAGACCAAGACCCCTGGGATTGATTAGTCATGCCTGCCATGAGCGCAGTGGTTGTGTATCTGCATTTGTCATCCAGGTCTGCTTTCCTTTCCAGCCCTGAGCACATGGCCATTCAGCTCCAGCCTGTATCGAATTGCAAGATGTTCCAATCTCGCTTGGCCTGTATTAGACGAGTGGACTTCCACATCTAGGCCCAGATTGAAACTGATTTCGTGTTTCTGATTTTGTTTTCATTCTTATTTTATTTTTTGGCTGTGTCACATGGCTTGTGGGATCTTGGTTCCCCGACCTGGGGTTGAACCCCGGGCCCTCCCGGCAGTGGAATTGCAGAGGCCTAGCCACTGGACTGCCAGGGAATTCCCTCCTGTTCTGGATTTTGAAGTATCTTGGGGAAAGCTATTTCTTCTATAAGCCAGATTCTCTGTGCATGTAGAGTTCCCTGAGGAAAGCATCCATGCCTGTATCCTCACTAGGGCCCTAGAACCAGGCCAGGCTCTCACATTGGCAGAGCTTGGAGGTGAGAAATCGGGAAGGACTGGGAATGGATTGTTTCTGAAGGCCCACTTGGGTGAGGGCAGCCAGAAGCCTGTGAACCAGTGTCCACTCCAGTAACTGCCCTTTGCTTCCGCCACTGTGGTTCCAGCAGGTCCCAAAACTGCCCTCAGCGCTCGGGCTGTAGGTACACCATTCCGTGGTCATCGCCTCCATCTCAGGACATTCCTGCCCAGGATCCTGGGCCAGTGAGAAAGGGCTCACTGCAGCTCAGGCCAGGTAGGGCGCAGGATGGAGGCTGAGCGGGTAGCGTTGCCATGCAAAACTCGGTGTGAAAAACGAGGCCGCCAAAGAAAAACTGGGTTCTGCGCCGCGCCGGGAGAGCATGTCTGCGCTTGACCAAGCTTTCAAAATCAACAGCAGCCTGGCCGCATCCCAGACTGGCCTGGAGAAAGCGGACGCGGCTTCCTGGGCCTGGGAGAGCTGCCCAGGGACACCGCAGAGAAAAGCACTTTTGGCAAATGAAAAGGCAGATAGCAGTGTGGGAACAAAGGTGAGATTTCCCAAAGTAACCGCACTCTTTTTTAACCTTAAAATAGTGCCACACTTAGCAACACACATGGTTCTGCAAATCCCTGCCTTGCTCTCAGAACCACCCCTTCACCTTCTCCTGCTGCCGCGGTCCCTCCCATGAAAGGCAGGGGGTGTTCCTGCAAGGCAGGCACCTTCTTGGGGTATCGGGGACAGTCACTGCCTTCGCTCGCTTTCCAGAACTGCTTTCTGAGTAAGCTCCAGCCAGCTGCAGAACATTTGTTGTTAACAGTGTAGAACAGTTTTCATAACATGGATAAGCATGTTTACAAAGCAGGGGAAGCCTGCTCCCCACCAGGCTCCACAGCCTCCTTCCCCAGGCAGGAGTCTGCTGCCCCAGGCCGCGGGTGGACGAGTAGACCCTTCAACACAGCCACGTTTGCGAGTTGAAAGCTGACTCTCGGATAAGGGCTTGTTTCTGTCCCAGGGTCAGCATCTGGTTCCTGCTTGGCCCCACTAGTCACGAGCTGCAGCTCCGGGTCATGGAAATGCCAGCCTGTGAAACATGCTGCTTGTCAGACGCGGGATCTGATTCTGGGTCTGACCTTCTGGGGATTGGAACTGACGAGCCCAGCCAAGAAGGGTGGGGCCATGCTGGGTTGCAGGAAGTGGCTTTTTAATTGGGGAGCAGCTGCATTTAAGGGATGGAGGGGAGACGCGATCAGATGCTTGCGAAGTGGTCCGGGCTAGAGGGCTACAGGTGCGGGCCTGACGTGTCCCTCCCGCCTGCTCCGAGCCTCTGGGCTCTGCGTGGCCGCGTCTCCCCATTCTCCCCAGGGCCACCTGCATGAGAGGATGGGAGTCACCTTCTACCTTCCAGGCCCCCATGCAGGTCCTGGGAGCCGATGACCAGCTGGTTGATCGTCTCCCCATCCGCTTGCTGATTTGGGCAGAGCAGTGTGTTTTGTCTCGGGTCTTTCTGCGGCCCCGCACAGGTGTCTGTCTCCTGGCCTTTCCGGGTGCTTGCTCAGGGTGTCAACTGTCAAGACCAGTGGTACCGCGCAGAGAATCCTTGGCAGCAGGGAAGATCTTAGGATGGACTTGGGATGCATGGCAGGTCCTCTTCCCTCAGGGGTCCCAGCACAACCTGTGTGTTCTGTGGGGCCCAGCCTCGCTGTACCTGCTCAACCCTGTCTGTGAGCAGAGAGGTGACCCTGCACAGGTGTATCCATCCACACACGTGACTGTCATCTGTTATCCTGGCCAGCCTGGCTTTGGGGACTCTGAGGTTGCTGCAGTGTGGGGACACTTCCTAAAATTTGGTCCATTGTTAAAAGAGGCCTCTCTGCCTGCTGGGTCAAACACAGTTATTACAGCCACTATCTTCAGGGTAAAATTGCTCAACGACTAAAATCTGAAAGCTGCAAAATCACATCTCAGACAGTTTGGTTCTTGAGCTGCAAGTGACAGAAGCCAACCTTTAGAAAAGGATGCATGGTTCTGTAGGAAGGATGTCCACTGAACTCACTTGGTGTCCAGAAAGGCCAGGAAATACATCACAGGGCCGCTCTACATGACATGAGCACGTCTTCCCGTTTCTTCGACTGCAGCCCCATCAGCCTGTTGCCTGGGGGAAGGAGCTGGTCCTGTTATCCAGATAAGGTGGCATCAAGGCTGGGGGCCCGAAGTTTACCGACGTCTCCCTGGGGTCCTCCCCTTTCCACCTTGGAATTCATAGAGTCCTTTGAACTTGGCATTCACTGGACTGCTGGTCACTCTTAACAAACCTCCGGCAATTCAGCCTGGTGTGGTCTTTCTTTTCCACTAAGTGTGTCTAATTGCACAATTATTTGTGTGCAGCTGCAGCTCGAAGCAACACCAGGCCCAGGGGCAGACATCAGAGGTAGCCTCGAGCTGGGGCGCTGCGTCCCTGCTTGTGAGGAAGCAAGCCTGAAACCAGCAAGTAATTGACACCAGGGGAGTCGGCTGAGCTCTCTCTGCCCTGCAGACTTAATCCTGGATGAGCTGTCGAAAGTGCACTGATACGCTTTCCTAGGTGTGTCCAGGTGCAGTTGGAATTATTCTGAGAGGGGTGGGGTGAGTTCATCAACAGGAAGGGAGTCTGGAGAAGGGCAATGGTCAGTCTGACTTGAGGGCCGCCAGGACCCTCTGATCCTCGTCATCGGGTGCTTTCTCGGCCTCTGCTGGGTCCCTGGTGCCGGGTGAGGCGCCCCTTGTCGTTCACTTAGCTCGTCTCCCCGGCTGTAAAGTAGGATAAGATCGACACTGAATGACGCTTGTCAGACTTGGAGCTTGTGGGGTTTCAGCGGAGTCTCACAGTTGGCGGCCCGTTTTGATTTTAAATCGCAAGCCTGTCTTTAGTGACTTCTCATCAAACATTGTGCCTTGCGTTTCTCCCCCGCCGTTCCCCTGATGGTGGGCTCCTTCCTCCCTCCAGCCTCTGAGCCAGCCCAAGTTGGTACACCATTTTCCATAGTCTCTGACTGAGTGAGTTTGCCATCTTACTGTATATACCTTGTCAATCCTGTTCTAATACAGTTAGTTCAGTTCAGTCGCTCAGTCGTGTCCAACTCTGCAACACCATCGACTGTAGTACGCCAGGCCTCCCTGTCTATCACCAGCTCCCGGAGTTCACTCAAACTCATGTCCATTGAGTCAGTGATGCAATCCAACTGGCTCATCCTGTTGTCCCCTTCTCCTGCCTTCAATCTTTCCCAGCATAAGGGTCTTTTCCAATGAGTCAGTTCTTCACATCAGGTGGCCAGAGTATTGGAGTTTCAGCTTCAGCATCAGTCCTTCCAGTGAACACCCAGGACTGATCTTCTGTAGGATGAACTGGTTGGATCTCCTTGCAGTCCAAGGGATTCTCAAGGGTCTTCTCCAGCAACACAGTTCAAAAGCATCAATTCTTCGGCGCTCAGCTTTCTTTATAGTCCAACTCTTACATGACCACTGGAAAATCCATAGCCTTGACTAGACGGACCTTTGTTGCCAAAGTAACCTCTGCTTTTTAATATGCTGTCTAGGTTGGTCATAACTTTTCTTCCAAGGAGTAAGCATCTTTTAATTTCATACAGTTAAAAATGCAGAAGCACTGGAGAATGTCTCAGTTAATGTGACGTGAGATGTAAAGTCTAATGCTACTTCATCTTCCTGGCATTTCCTGGGTTCCTCCAGCAAGACTGTAGGGTCACTGGGTTCTGGGCACAATGGCTTGAAATTAACTGGACTCTGAGGCATGCGGCTTGATGAGTCCCATCTGGAACTGAAGGAACATTGTCTATCCAGCATGACCCCTTTGTAGAAGCCGACCTTGACACTGACCTGGCTAAGCTATCTTGTCCTCAGTGCTGGGGGCCTCATGTGGCCCCCTTAAAGCCTGGCTTTACACTGTGGTCCCCACAGTTCATCCAGAACACCTGTGAATCTCGCCCACTCCCACCTGCCAGCCAGCCATCCCCCCTCAGCATCCTACCCCAGCCTTTGCACCTGAGCCTCGTGGTCCCGCTTGCATCTCTGACCTCCTGCCTTACCATAGAGAGCTTGAAGCCAATATCTGAGCCTCAGGCTTCAGGAAACCCACGGGTCTTGTGCATTCTGCATGCCCAGCCTGAACGAGGACAAAGGGTGGGTTTCACCAAAGAGAAAGACGACCCAAGTCAGGGACGGAGACAATCGCTAGGCAACCCGGAGTTTGTTTCCCAGGTAACGAGATGCATGCACTGATGCTGTGGATGGACACGTTGTGGCAATGGCCCCTCAGTCTCTCCAGATGCCTGCTGGTGCCCACTGTCATTTTTCCCGTGTGATGATTTTTTAATTAACCGCTTGGATTTCTAGTCGTGATCGTGAACTTTGCAAATGTTGTCTGGTTAACCCTCCTGACAGCACCCTCCCGGAGTGAAGTTGGGGTATTATTCACCCAGTGGGAGGGACAGCCTGGGCCAAGTGAGCACGTTTGCCCACGAGGTCCTCCAGGAGCCCAGCCTTGGGCTTCGTAGGAGGTATTGGGGGCAGGGAGAAGCTGGAAGAAGAGAATGGGTCCTTTGGGGCTGGCTTGTCTTGCCATCTCACCTCTCAGGGTGGGGATGGACCCCAAGTTGGCACCGGCCAACCCCCACTTTCAACTGCTTCCTCCGGTGAAGTACTTTCCACCTTGTTCTTTTTCCTCGTCTGCTAACAGGACAGCGGTGCCATCTCAAGGGTGAGGGGAGAGGGTGTGGGGCTCCAGGTGACATCCCTGCTCCCCACTTATCCCTCTGTGGGGTGTCCAGCGGTCCTGTCTGCAGATGTCACTCTTGGTCTTTGGGGTATGTTCTCCCCATCTGCACACAGCACCTCGGCTCTCATGGACCTTTCCATTGGGCAAAGCAGGATGCTCGTGGGGTGCGCACCAGTCCCTGCAACAAGCAGCCGGCCTCAGTGCTGTGGGACGTGGGCTGGGGACCCTGTCCCCACTCAAGAACTCAGCTTCACTTGGCTGCCCTCCTTGGGGGATCTGGTTCCCAAGGAGGCAGTAGGGGTCTGGCTGCCACTTGAGGTCTGGGAGGGACCTTGATCACTCGTGAGCCCCAGCCCGGTGCTGCCCAGAGGTAGCCTTCTGCCCCTAGCCACGGCGGCTGGTTCTTCCCAGGCCAGAACAAAATGCTTTTCTCTGCTCGAGTTCAAAGAGACAATTGTCCCCTGAGACTGCAGCTGTGGCGTGGGAGCGCCATCTGGGACACGTCCAGGTCATGCGGGCACTGGGGGACCGCCCTCCCCAACCCTGCGCATCTCTGAGGGGCACGTGGCCGCAGCTCCGGGTCCAGGGCTCCTCCTGATCACAGGCGTGTGGCCTGCTGGGTCCTGAGCCCTGGTGGCCGAGGAGGGGCCCCACTCATGGCCGTCTCATGGCTGCCACGAGGGGAGCCCTTTCTGGCAGTTCTGGTCCGGGAAACCGAGGCCCGACGGGTGAGCACATCAGCAGCTCCTGCTTTGGCCTTCGGGAGCCTGAGTGAGCCCGGTGCTAAAGGGGATAAAGAGATTCTGTGCTCGGCCTGGCCCTGGTGCAGTGGCCATCGTCAGAGTTTATCTGAACATCTGAGAACCTCAGATGTGTGGAAGGCTGTCTTGTGACTTGTAATCTGTCACACTAGCTGACTTGGCCTATGATGCTTTGAGAAGATTCATTCATCAAGTCCCCGGCAGGTCATCTGCCCCCACCACCCCACCACACACACACCCACACACACCCCAGCACTCACACACACACATACACACACACACACACACACACACGTGATTTGGTAAGAAAACAGGAATGGCCCTGTCCTGGCCACCTGGTGCTTCAGTTCCTCCTGAAGCCCAGGGATGGGTCGTGGTGATTTAACATAGTGAAGGTCGCTCCGTCGTGCCCAGCTCGCTGCGACTCCATGAACTATACAGTCCATGAAATTCTCCAGGCCAGAACACAGGAGTGGGTAGCCTTTCCCTTCTCCAGGGGATCTTCCCAACCCAGGGATCAAACCCAGGTCTCCCATATTACAAGCAGATCCTTTACCAGCTGCGCCACCAGGGAAGCCTGAGAATACTGGAGTGGGTAGCCTATCCCTTCTCCAGAGGATCTTCCCAGCCGAGGAATCAAACCAGGGTCTCTTGCATTGCAGGCAGATTCTTTACCAACTGAGCTATCAGGGAAGCCCAGGAAGGTGATTAAACATGGGGGCCACAAATCCAAGGCCTTCCAGTGTGAATGTGAAGGGAATGATTTGGTCAGAGAGCATGAGTTGCCCTGGGCTGATGTGTGTGCCCCGATGATGGGTCCCCACGGCGGAGGGCAGACCAGTCCTCGGCTGTTTGGGTTGGAGGCACGGCGCCACTGGGGAATGTGGACTTAGGCAGCGTGCGGGCAGGCCCGCCCCCTCACCAGCTGTGGGGTCCAGCATTCTTTGTCTCCATTGGAAGCATCAGCGCATGAGAACAGCTCTGGCTGGTCTAGGTAGCTGACTTGCACTGTGATCCTTCGAGAAGATTCATTTTGTCAAGGCCCCAGCAGGCCACCTGCGCCCCCACCACACACAGGCCTTGTCCACCACCTCAGACTGGCCTACACACACCCACACATTCATACTGACACTGTCATGCACACATACCCCTTCTGCACCACCTCCGACTGACTTCTCCTCACCCAGCCCAGTGAGAGGGTCTGGAGCCATGCACAGGGTGCATGTTTCCCATGGGTTTCCTCCAGGAAGCTCTTACAGGATGTTGTTTAGTCACCCAGTCCTGTCCAAGTCTTGGTGACCCCATGGACCACAGCACACCAGGCTCCTCTGCTCCACTGAGCAGACTCTCCCAGAGTTTGTTCCGGTTCATGTCCGTCGAGTCGGTGATGCTATCTAAGCATCCCATCCTCTGCTGCCCCCTTCTCCTCCTGCCTTCAATCTTTCCCAGCATCAGGGTCTTTTCTAACGAGTTGGCTCTTCGTATCAGGTGGCCAAAGGACTGGACCTTCAGCGTCATCCCACAGGTTGCCGGCACCGTAACGTGTCCCTCTTGCTTCACTTCAGCACGTGTCACGCAGGTTTAGAAGGGCAGAGGAGCCTGGCAGGGACCATGAGGCACCGCAGAGGGGCCAAGTGAAGTCTGCTCTACCTCCAGGAGCCGTGGGCTAGACCCCCTCGGACGTCCTGAAGGTCTCTGGGTTGTGGAGGTTTAGGGGCAGCTGGACAGCCCCGAGGCTATCCCTGCTGGCCACAGTGGGTATGGGCTTGACCCGATTCCACATGGCGATAGAGCTGGCCACATGTGGCCCCACAGAGGGGCATCTAAGCTCCTCTGTCAAAAAGAGCTGCACAGATGTTCCTTCTCTGTCTCCTGGGCTGGTCCCAGAACCCTCCCAGGAGGCAGGCATGTGGATGCTGGAGTAGGGGCACCTCCCTGACCTCCCCCCAACACAGCTCGGGGAGCCCCGGCCACTTGGCACATGCACCCTGTCCCCTCCCTCTTCCCAGGTATCCGCCCCCAGATCATGAACGGCCCCCTGCACCCCCGCCCCCTGGTGGCGCTGCTCGACGGCAGAGACTGCACCGTGGAGATGCCCATCCTGAAGGACCTGGCCACCGTGGCCTTCTGTGACGCACAGTCCACCCAGGAGATCCACGAGAAGGTGGGCCCCTCCCCATCCTGCCCGCCCAGCTGGGGTCAACCCCTAGGTCAGGTGGCAGCAGCTGGCACTCAGCAAGCACCCCTGCCAGGTCCCCCTTCTTTCCAGCCTTGCCCCTCCTCCCTGAGCCTGCCCCCTGCCCCCATTCCCTGGCATCACCCAGAGTCACCAGCAGGCCCCCAGAGCCCCACCAAGGCCCTCTCCCCTAGGGGGACACTGTGGCCACCGAGGCCACGTCCTCACCAGTCTTCCTGCCGGAATGCAAGGGTGATGGGGGCCTCCAGCCCGTGATCTGCTCGCCCCATCACAGGTGTTAAACGAGGCGGTCGGCGCCATGATGTACCACACCATCACGCTCACCAGGGAGGACCTGGAGAAGTTCAAGGCCCTGAGAGTGATCGTGCGGATAGGCAGCGGCTACGACAACGTCGACATCAAGGCTGCAGGTGAACTCGGTAAGTGCTTAGCGGTGCCTGCTGAGTGCCCACTGGAGCAGACGAGGCTGGAACTGAGACAGCGCCCTGCTGGCTCTGGGCGGGAGGGTGGTGGCTGGTTTCAGAGGGAACCTAGCCAGCCAGACGCCCCTCCTTGCTGGGGACAGAGGCCCCATCGAGCGGCCTGGGGGCTGTGCTGTGCTGTCTCACTTGGGAGGGACGTGAGCCGGATGAAGCCACAAGCCCTCCTCTGCAGAGGGGACTGTGTGAGCCGCCACAGCCTTATGCCAGCCGGCCAGGACCCACCAACCTGAGGTTACTCTCACTGAGCACACAGCTTGGTGTTCCTGGGGTGGGGGGTGGGCACCCTTTTCTGGGTCTCCTCCAGTCCTAGGGTGGCACCATCTCCCCAAGGCAGCTGTCCACACAGGAACCTTCCCAGGTCAGGGCAGTGCAGGGGGACCACTGCCCAGCTTCCCCCTGCTTGCCCAGCAGATGGACACCCAAAGGGGGCTCCTGGCTGCTTTCCAGACCCCTGGCTGCTCACTCCCCGAGGGAGGGCGTTGGCATGGCGGCCTGGCACCTGATGTGGGCACTAAGCGTGTTGGAGCGTTGGCAGAGATTCAAGGGCCCAATTTGAACATTCTTTGGCATTGGAATGAAAACTGACCTTTTCAGGTCCTGTGGCCACTGCTGAGGTCTCCAGATTTGCTGGCATATTTAGTGCAGCACTCTGAACAGAATCATCTTTTAGGATTTGAAATAGCTCAGCTGGAATCCCATCACCTCCGATGCCATCATCACCACCAGCAAAGGGCCCAAGCTTTGACAAAGGGGTCCCCGGACTGCCCTGCTGGATAAGCCCCGCTGAAGTCAGCATCCTTGCTGTCTCGTAGCATGTCGGCCCAGCACCTAGTACGCAGGTTGTGATCTGCTAGGTGCTCTGCGACCGTGAGGCTGAGGCGGCCACCTCCCAATGGCTGGGAACCCAGGCCCCTGAGCCCCTGCCTGCTCCAGGAATAGGCAGGAGGGTCCACGCGGTGCCTGACTCGGTCAGCTCAGCGTCACGCCTGCGTGTGACCACCTACACACGTGGGACCTGATGGTTCTGGCCGCAGCCCACTGACACCCACCTGCTGCCTGTCCACCTGGGCGCACCCAGCGGGCTGCAGCTCCCCGCTGAGGTCCCAGGCTCGGGGTTGTTCCAGCAGTGATTTCCCCTGCGTGCATCGGGGCCGCACCCAGTTCCTGAGCCACAGGAGTTTTATGGGCACAAGCAGGAAGGCGGGGGAAACCTGGCCCCAATGGGGCCTGTTCTGAGTGGTGCTGAGTCTGGTTTGATTCTTCATGAGGGCACCACCTGCTGTGCGATCTGGCAGGCGGTTTGGGAGTTCAGGCCCCAGCTGGTCGGGCTGGCCGCCCAGGTGACCCCCGAGGTAAAAGCAGGAGGTGGTCCCTGCCCCACGGGTTCTGCTCTTCCCCTCGCCCGTCCCAAGTGCGGTGCCTCGTGGCAAGTGGCTCAGAAGATCGATGTTGGTTTTTTCTGGGTGCCCCCTGGCCAGTCTTCAGCATCTCAGCCCCCTTCCCCAGGGCTCACCGACCCCATCCAAGAGAAGAAGGGTCCCGACAGGGGTCTGGCCGAGGGGACTCCCACATCCACCCCGAGTCACTCTCAGCCCCTCTTTGTCACCACAGAGAAGCTTGGGGAAGACGTGAGCCTCCAGAAGCATGTCTAATGTAAACTAAAATTTTCCATTTTCCCCTGGCGCCAGAAGAATGTTTTTGTTTGAAAACAAACGTTCTTTGTGCTGTGGATGGAGCTGAGATTCCAAGTTCGAGCAGCGACTGAGGAAGTGGGGGCCCGGCTCCCCCAGGGCTCCGCACCCTTCCCTCCACCCCCGTCCCATCTCCTCGGCGTGGCCCCTCATGGCGCAGCCACCCGCACTTGTGTGGCATGGGCTTCCTTGCCCGGACCCGGCCGCTCCTCTGGGGTGGGGGCGGGCTGGATGGGGGAGGCGCCTGGCGTCTCTGCAGTCACCGGGGCTGCGCCCAAGTGGGGCCGGCGGCCCTTACCCCCACCCCACCACGGAGGCCAGCCAGGGGCCTGCGATGTCGGGTTGGAGGACATAAACTGCGTGTCCGCGGAGGCCTTTTCACTGACCCTGCTCCGACCTGATATGAGCGCAGCTTCAGGGACATCTGTCGGGCCGTCGGAAAAGGGGCGTTTTCAAATGTGGAATCTGCGGAAGGAGCCCAGGCCTCCATCCAGCCGTCCTGTGTCTCCACATGCCCTTTGCGGCTTGTTCGGTCAGCTGACCTGTAATGAGGATGGAAGAGCAGGTGGCCCAGGTCTGCCCCTCTGGACGATGCCCCGGGTTCCTGGCGTGTGTTCCCAGGAGAGCAGCTCCCCTCCAGCACGCCTAGGGCCTGGACAGGTAAAGGGCGTGTCGCCCCAAGGTCCAGGAAGGAGCAGGATGAGGTGGACAGTGGCTGGCGAGAGCCTGGGCCCAGACTGAGCACTGTCCCTCTGAGCCTTTCTGGCAAGCTTGCTGATCTGGTATCTAGTCTGGCCCAGGTCAACAGGTGAGAGCAGAGAGCAAAAGCAGCTCCTCCTGGGGGGTCACCGAGACCCCGGAGCTCAGGGCAGCTCTCTTGGGGTGATGCCATAGAAGGGGGTGCTCCACGGAGTGGGTCCCACGTCCTGTCTCTGCAGGACAGCTGCAGGTGCCCTGTGCCCCCACCCCTGACCGGGGAGACAGAGGAAGGCAGGGGCGCGACGCTGAATCCCGGGTTCCTACACCTGGGATTCAGAGCGGACCTTTGCAGCCGGGCCGCCACGCTGGGCCGTCGGAACACCTGCGTCCCTCCGGGAAAGCTGCTTGAGAGGCCGCCTCGGGCCTTTGTTGGGGCAGTTGTTGCAGGCCTGCTGGGCAGCTGGAGGGGCTGTCCCTCCCCCGTCTGACAAATACTCTCCTCCCACCAGTGAGGAGAGTCAGTGCCCAGGCCCTTCCCGCCTGAGACCTGGGGCAGGTCTCCCCGAAGGCCCCCCGGTCCTGGCAGACTCTGCACTGTCTTCGCAGCTGCTTTCAGCCCTGCAGGGCTTTGAAAAGGCCGAGTGGGCACCTGCTGCTCGGCCTTCTTTCCTCCCGAGTGTGAGGGGTTGGGGTCCACGGGACAGAGGTGAGACTGGACGACAGATGCATCCTGGCCCAGCCCAGGGGCCTTGAAAGTGTTCGTTTGTAATTCTGTCTTGCCTTTAAAAAAAAAAAAACACGTTCATGACTTTAGACTCTTAGAATACAATTTTCAACAAAAGGCCAGTCTCCGTGACCCCAGCCCCACCTCGAGAGCAGGATCCAGGAATTCATGTGTGGCAAGGAACCTCTGGGTCTCCAGGCCCCGCGGCCTGTCAGGAGTGGGCCCTGCGCGCTGGCTTCCTGGCACTGGACGTGGGTGGTCGTCAGAGCTGGCCTGCTGCTCACTCCTCTCTGCAGAGAAGTGGGTCTAGAAACCCTGGGTGGGGGGGACGTGGGGTCAGTGAGGGACTGAGGGGCAGTGAGCCAAGCCCTGGACAGCAGTCCTCCTGGGACGGCTGTGGCACTGGAGGCCCCTGGGCCTTGGGACCAGCAGGCCGCAGAGACCCTCACCCGTGGGGACGACTCGCGCACCAAGGGGCTTGCACCAGCCGATGCTGCTGCTCTGGGTGGCCTAGGAGCCCTGCCGCTTCCCCACAGCGCACGGGGCTCTGATCCCCGCGCCTGGCCTTCTGTCTTTCCCAGGGATCGCCGTGTGCAACATCCCGTCCGCGGCAGTGGAGGAGACGGCGGACTCGACCATCTGCCACATCCTGAACCTGTACCGGCGGAACACCTGGCTCTACCAGGCGCTGCGGGAAGGCACGCGGGTGCAGAGCGTCGAGCAGATCCGGGAGGTGGCGTCGGGGGCCGCGCGCATCCGCGGGGAGACGCTGGGCCTCATTGGCTTCGGTACGTGCGCCCTGCCCAGCACCCGCCCAGGGAGGGCTGCCCCAGGGACCCTGGGGGAGGCGGAGGCCTGGCCCTGGAACTTGGGCTTCACCACAGCAGTAGGAGGCCCTCTTGGGCCAGAGGAGGGCCGTGGCTGTGTGGCTTGGGAGGTCAGAGGTCAAAGCTGACTAGGGAGCTGACCCCCAGGGAAGATGAGGGCTGCTTCTGGAAGAGCCCGCCAGATGGGTGTGGGGAAGGGAGGAGGCGGCCGGAGGGCGTCCCCAGGGAGAAGCTGTGCTCCCTCACTGCCCCAAGGGCAGAGGGTGAAGGGCAGGGGACCGCATGGCGGCTGGTGCCCCCGGTGGATACCTGAGCAGCGGGCTGGGCACCCAGAGGTGCCAGGCGGGGGTGGGAGCAAGAAGTCTCTGAAGGATTTCGAGCCAGAAGGTGGCATAGTCAAATCATCAACTTGGAAAACTTACAAGGGGAAACGTGAGCCCCAGCTGGCTGCTCTGGGCAGGTTAGCCCGGTGGGGGGCACTCTGGGTGGAGAGCAGCCAGACTGCCTGGCTATAGGTGGCGCAGGGGCCCCTGTCAAACACGAAGGGGCTCTTGCTTGCTGCTGCATGTCAACCCTGCTCCTTCCAGTTCTGTGACCTTGAGGAAAGGTCAAGAACTCTACCTCAAGGACTTTCCAGGAGTGGACCTCTCTCTGCCTCAGTCTCCCTGTTTGTACATTGGGGATGAGTGATGCACAGTGGCTGCCCCTTACAATTCAGAGGAGGCATGAGAAGTCCATGGGGTCAGTCCTGACTGCATGCTTGGCTTCCAGAAGGTTCCCCCAAGCTGTCCCTCAGCCCTGAGCTTGGCGCTCCGTGGGTCTGAATAACTGAGGGGCAGGATCCCTGGGATGTCCATGGTGCCAGCTTCAACAGGTAGATGGAGCGTCTTCTAGGAACGCACATCTTTCCCGAACCTGAGTCTTGAGTCTAAGAGCCCAGGTGTCAAGGATGATCACACTCTCAGGAGGTAAACTTGTTACAAGAGTCCAGCTTCGTTTTTTCTTGAGTGGAAGATAGAAAAGGACTAAGAAATGCTGCTGCTGAGCCGCAGTGCCCTCTGCTGAGCCGCAGGGCTTCCTGCTGCTCTAGGAGGTGGGTCTTGGAGCTGGTTCCTAGACCATCGTGCGTTCTTAAGTGGGTGAACGGGCCCAGAGTGGGCTCTGGCCACCATTAAGACCCTCGCCGTGTGAGTGGCCCAGCCACGTGGAAGAACACTTGTTTCCATGGCTTCTGACTCCAGGCATCACAGCAGGTTCTTAGAGGGGCCGTTTCTTGTGCTGTATCCTTCCCCATCCGCCTTCTGAAGGCCAGTCTGATGATGCCAGCCTGCTTCCTCTGCCCGACTGCGGTAGCAGGCCCCTGAGTGTGGAGCGGGTTCCGCCAAACCCAGTTCATGCCCCCACGTGGGGGCCTGGATGGGCCATCCCGAGCTTGACCCTGCCCTGGGGTTGGCCCGAGGACGGTGCTCAAGGCCAGCCTCCAGGTTGGGGACGAGCGTGAAAGTGAAGGGAAAGCCTGCTGTCTGTGACAGCGTGTATACACACGTAACTCACCACACCACACCCACACACGCCAAGACAGTTGTTGGGCTTTCCTCTCTGAGGCTGGGTTTTGACCAAGTCAGTAAGAGAATTCAGCATCGGGTATTGTACAGTTTAGTCAGGAAAACCCCAGGGTGGAAAGATGAGGGTCTGTGAATTTGCGAGCCGCAGAGCCGTGAAATGAAACAGTGAAACTGGCCGTGACCCTCAGCCCCTTGAGCCGCCACCCAGACTCCATCTCCCCTTAAAGCGTCAGGACACGAGGCAGGGAGGGGGTGGCTGAGGACCCGCAAAGCAGAGTTGCGGTGTTCTGGGATTGGCTGTGAGCTCCCAGCAGCCGCGTGGTAGGGCCATGTCCCACATCTCAGGTTCATTAGAGGAGGTCGCCCTTGTTCTTCCCGGCCCATCTGTCACACCAGCTCCTCTGCCGCCTGTGGCTGTAGCTCCTGCTTCCCTGTGTGGAAATGGTGACCCTGGGGAGGGCTGACATGAGGGGTGACCCCTGCAGCTGTCCCTCTTGAAGAGCCTTCTGGAACATTCACCTCCAAAGCACGGCCGTTGTTAAATCAGCGCTGCCCGTTGAGATGACGGTTCCGCTGGAGGGGGAACCGGTCCACCACCCACTGCCCTCTGCGGGGCTTCCCTGTCCCCTCCCCTCCCCTGCATAGTGGAGCAGTGGTCTTCCCACCAGGATTTATTCTGTGTTGTCCCCGAATCAGCCCCTTCAAACATCATTCACACCATTTTGTGTTGCAGCTGAAAACTGCTCTGGAAAGTAAAGAGCTCCATCCCTAGGGGTCAGTGGGAGTCAGGGAAGCCTTTGTGTCCTGTTATGTGATGTCGCTGACTTGCCAGAGGGCCCAGTCCACACTCCACACAAGCTCAGAGCCCCACCAGGCCGGTTCCCCATGGTGATGAGTGCTCAGGCCAGAGCGCAGTAATCAGTTTCATTTTACCGCCTTCGTGAGCAAACAAACCTGGTGGTAATTACATAAAAGAACCTTCCCTATTCGACAGAGAGCAATAACGAGATGAAGCTCAGCTTAAGAAAGCTGCTGTGTAAGCAAACAAGGAGGGGATGATAAATACAAGGGGAGAGAATGTTGGTGGTTGGGAGGTAGGAGACAGGCACGTGGAGGCCACTAGGCTGTTCTTTCTGCTTATGTTTATGTTTGAAAATGTGCATAATAATGGCTGTTTTGGAAAAAGCAACATCTGGTAGTAAGTACAGTTGATAAGCACTGCACTGCTCACCCAGGGAGCTGGCCCGGCTTCCACCCAAGTGACCCAGGAAGGAAGTGCTGGCGTGGCATTGCCCAACCTTGGGTGTTCAGTTCCTCCAGCAGCCACCACTGCTTGGCTCGAACTGCTAGCAGGCATGGCTAGCCCAGGTTCCCGGTCCCAGAAATAATCAGGCAGCAGAGGTGGGGCACACCCCGCAAGGACCCCCAGCCTGGCGACGAGGAGCAGCAGGAGGGGCCGGCCTCACTCACTGCGACACTCTCTTTCCGCACAGGTCGCACGGGGCAGGCGGTTGCCGTTCGAGCCAAGGCCTTTGGATTCAGCGTCCTATTTTATGACCCCTACTTGCAGGATGGGACGGAGCGGTCCCTGGGCGTGCAGAGGGTCTATACCCTGCAGGACTTACTGTACCAGAGCGACTGCGTCTCCCTGCACTGCAATCTCAACGAACATAACCACCACCTCATCAACGACTTCACTATAAAGCAGGTAAATGGAAGCAAGACACTGGAGAACTTCTCTCTGAATGAAAGGGGAAATGGGAAATGTCCGTGGACCCACCAACCTCCACTGCAGCCCCACTTTCCTCCTGAAACCTCGGTACCAGCACCTCCCGAGGGGGCAGCATCTGCTCACCAGCTTCTCTCCCGCCACCTTCCCCAGATGAGGCAAGGCGCCTTCCTAGTGAACGCGGCCCGCGGCGGACTGGTGGACGAGAAAGCCTTAGCCCAAGCTCTCAAAGAAGGCAGGATACGAGGGGCAGCCCTCGACGTGCACGAGTCGGAGCCTTTCAGGTGGGTTTGGGGAGACTGTGGAACTGTTTGCAGCTGGAGCTCGGGACTCAACACAGGGACTTGTAGGACCGAGGTCCTCACCCGAATCCTTGCTGTGAACTTGGGGCTCCTGGGGAGGCGGCTTTAACCAGATGCTAAAGGACTCTGTTCTTCTAAGGGATGTGCTGTATTCTCAATAAGGGCAAAAGGGCTAGGAGTTCCCCCAAAGATCACCAGAAAGGGGGCAGGCAGAAAAATAGTGATGGAGAGCAGGCTGTGTCCATAGCCCGCCCATCCCAGTGAGAGGCAGGCCGGCCAGTCCTCCATAGAACTGTTTCCTCTTCCCGAGTACTCCTGACACTGTAATTACAGAGCAGTTGAATGAGTGGGTTCTGAAAGTCCCAACCCCCTAGTACACACACTGCAGAGTCCCTGTTTTATCTGCGTCAGCTAATATCCCACATGGCCAAGAGCTCCCATTTGACCAAACAGCGAGTGATGTGCACTCGTCTCATTTCCTATGTTTTTGTACATTCAACCAGCTTTGCTCAGGGTCCCTTGAAAGATGCACCGAATCTCATCTGTACTCCCCACACAGCCTGGTATAGTGAGCAAGCCTCACTGGAGATGAGGGAGGCGGCTGCCACCGAGATCCGCCGGGCCATCACAGGTGAGCAGGCCGCAGACGTCGGGGTGAGAGGGCTTGCCGTGGGCAGGAATTGCTTTTAGGGGTCAAGTTGAAGAAATCAGAGTGAATTGGGCCATGCTTCTGTCAGAGGAAACCCCTTTTGTATTAGCCAATGTGAAGTTTTGTGGACCTGGAGGGGGAGCCGCCCTTCTGTTAGGCTGAGGGACCCATGTGGCTCAGACCTGGAACAGGTCGTATGTTGGGAAATTTTAAGAGCCAGCCCTTCCTATTAACGAGTAAGAGACTTGGGGAAACTTCCCTGGAGGCTTAGTGGTTGGGACTTTGCCTTCCAGTGCAGGGCGTGCGGGTTTGATTCCCTGATCGGGAGCGAAGATTCCCACAAGCCTTGTGGCCAAAAAAATCAAAACATATACAGTATTGTAACCAAGACTTTTAAAATGGTCCACATCGAAGTCTTTTTTAAAAGGAGAGAGACTAGCATGGTAGTTGTTCCCCCAAAACAGCTAAGTATAATATTTAATTTCATTATATGATTAATTTCAATCATCTTATTCCAGGTCGCATCCCAGAGAGCTTAAGAAACTGTGTGAACAAGGAATTCTTTGTCACAACAGCTCCCTGGTCAGTAATAGATCAGCAAGCAATTCATCCAGAGCTCAATGGTGCCACATACAGGTGAGGAGAGGAATGGCCAGGGCCCTGCTCCAGGGGGTGGGGCCGGGGGCATAAAGCCAACTGAAGCACTGGCGGGAAATCCAGTCCCGTCCCCTCATCCCTGGTTTCGGTGGAGCAAATTTTAAGTTTTGGGGCAGAGCCGAGAATTGAAATTCCTATTTTAAAGGATCCAGACTTTGAACCCCTGTGCCAGGATGTAATTAAATATTTAATGCATGTAACAGGACCTGTGCATGGAAGCTCCTGCTCTGGTCAGGCGGAGCTCAGCTATTTCTTCCCTGGTCCCGTGGCTGTATTTACATTTCACAGCTTCTGTTGAAAGTCCTGCTTGTGGTTTATCCTCCTAAGCATTTTCAAGCCGCACTTGAGCCTAGCCCCAGATTGGATTCCCCTGTACCCCTTAAGGGTCACATCCTAAAATTATTCCTCTAGACACAGCAAGGCTCCTTGGCCCCTAGGAAAACTGCTTGTGCTGGAGGGGCTTGCAGTTCACAGGGATCCTGTCCGTCAAGAGTCCCCTTGGGTGGTCCCTGACAAGAGTCACTGTCACAGGCCATAGGATGAGGGGTGGCATAGCTCCCAGAGAGAAACACCAGCCCCGTTACCGCAAGTGTGAAGGGTTGGGAAACTCAGATGAATTCTAAACCCCTGCCTCCTATAGGCTCTATCCTCAAAGAATGTGGAATGTCCTGAGTCACGTTTGTGCACTGCGCACACACATACCGCCACCCGTGTGCCTGCAGTCTAAGACGAACCCATGTTCAGCTGCCCTTCATATCTTCAGGGGGCAGGCCTCCAGCTCCCCTGCTGCCCTTCCACATCTCAGGTTCCTGGAGCACAAAACCAACCACTGTAGGAAGTCACACTTAGTAAGCGCACTTCATGCTGTTAGTGAAGTGGAAGTCACTCGGTTGTGTCCGACTCTTTGCGACCCCATGGACTATAGAGTCCATGGAATTTTCCAGGCCAGAATACTGCAGTGAATGGCCTTTCCCTTCTCCGGGGGATCTTCCCAACCCAGAGATTGAACCCAGGTCTCCCGCACTGCAGGCAGATTCTCAACCAGCTGAGCCACAAGGGAAGCCCATGCTGTTAGGAAATCATTAAATCCGTTGATAATAATAGACCGGGAGAACTTGAGTCTGTCTCGTACAAAAATGTTTACCCAGTGCGAAACAGTTTCCCCACACACAGTATGGGTTACTGTCGTCTAAAAGTTATAAAATTAGTGCTTTATTGTTTATGAATTAGATGTCAGTGTTTAAATTTCCTGTGTGGATTTCTCCTTGCTTTGGAGGTGGGAAATTATTATATATATTCCATAAAAAAGGCAGAGCCAAGAGGTCAGCAACTTCCTGACCAGCCCTTTCTCTTGTGCGCTCCTCAGATACCCGCCAGGCATTGTGGGCGTGGCTCCGGGAGGACTTCCTGCTGCCATGGAAGGGATCATCCCCGGAGGCATCCCGGTGACCCACAACCTCCCCACAGTGGCACATCCCTCCCAAGCTCCCTCTCCCAACCAGCCCACGAAACACGGGGACAATCGCGAGCACCCCAACGAGCAATAGCAGCGAGTGACGGAAGGTAGTCATTCAGACACACCTGGGACCAAGAGACAGTGAAAAACAAATGAACTAAGAAAAAAGGAACTTGACCGTCTTTTTAACTGAGCATCACTGACACAGCAGTGCTGCAGCTACAAAGAGCTGGAAGCCGAGGCGTGGGAGGCTGGAGACGGCGTCCGCTTGCGGAAGCGCTCAGAGGCTAGGACGCGATTTAGTAACGACCAACTTCTGTTATTGTGTGTTAAGTTTTTCATCTGTGCATCAAATCACAAAGAATAAATAGATCTTTTTCCTTTATCAGTCCCTTGGGCACAGGAGGTCCTGAACACCTTGCTCTAGAATGTTGCATCAAGAGTTCCAAACATCAAAATAAAATATTAAGAGGAAATCCCCACCCTATGACTCTGGTCCCTTCGGTCCACGGGGCTGGTTACCTCTTTTGCTGATAGGAAGATTAAATTACTACAAAATGGGGAGAAGGCTGTCTGCCTGTGTTAGACACCGCAAACACAGGATTGAAGACAGTACAGGCTCCTGTAAGGAGAATTCTCCCCCATCTGAACTGTGTACTGAGCGGGCAAGTTGGTTGTGAGTTCAGTAAAACCCTCTGATGATGCAAAAAAAAGAAAAAAGTATTAAGTTTCACAAGCTGTTTGTACTCAAATATATTTTCTCAGTTTCAGATCCTCAGCTATTTTATTGAGTGGAAAGTCTTGAACTGAAAGGGTTCAAGAAGAATAATGTTGCATTTCCTTATGTCTCAGGAAACACTTTTTATGGTAACTTGTCAGATTGTCTATGAACAAACCCACTTTTTTAGACATTGATAAAGTCTTCTTTTCTTCACGTGATATTTTATACAAGAACACTTCAGGTGTGTTATTAGATGTGACTGATTTTAACAAATCCTATTAGATTTGTATCAACTAGTTACATGTTATATTCATAGTCTTTTGTGAATCATCGCCTTTTTGTTTAAAAGATGGCCTATTTTGAGCCTTTGTATAGGTACATTCCTGTTTTTGTGACAAAAAAAAAAAACCTTTAAAACTGTCCCAAACAGAAAAATAATGGCTATCAGAAGTATGTTTTGTTTTAGTGTGAGTTACCGTTACTGTATTTGTTTATTGTAAAGGTGGACATTTAGCGTTCAGTGCAGTTTTCAATAAAAAGTAATAAAAATTTCTGTTAAGCTTTGAAATTCAAGTACATCTCACTAATGTAAAAGTTCTCTCGAGATGTTAACTGCATTTTCAATTAGCCCATTTCTTTCCCAACTTTTGTTATTCCAAGGTTCAAAGATTAACAATACTTTCCTATCTATTTCATAACCAGAATCAAGAATGCTGATTGATAATTACTTCATGTGATAAACTAAAACTTCACATATGTCCATCCTTAAGATGAAATGGGTGGGTTAGGACTAAGTCAATTCAAGAAACAAAATTGATAAAGTTTTAGTTTTGATTTTAATTTACCCAAAAGTAAAATTACCTGACCCAAGCATTAATGCAGGAAGGGAGGTTAATCTCAAAAAATTGTTTGTAAATGATATTTACAAAGAAATGTTACAAAATAACATGAGTCATTTCCATGTATTAAGAACTTTCAGTTGATTTAATGAGTCTTCCTTTCTTAAACAGCATTAAATCCCCCTGTAAATGCTGGTTACGTCCAACAAGTCCAGCTACACCCGCCTCTTTCCATTAAAGTCATGGCGACAGAAAATGTCCACCTCCTCTCTCACTTTCTCGTGGTGGTCCCGTCCCAACTCTCCCATGAAAAAGTACACTGAAACCACCTGACGGGGAGCGAGGTGGAGCGCATGGTGACTGACCTACATCATCACTCGGGGAGCGGAGCGGCGGTTCACTGTCATCTTCATAACCGCTTGTCAAACGGGTAATCAGTGCGGGGATGACATCTGCACACCAAGGAGACCCCACCGCCTCTGCGTCCCCTTAACACAGGCTAGTCTGTCACGGGACGAGCCCAAGAGCCAAAAACATGAAGAGGCAGGTCCAAATCCATGGTGCACCTGGGCTGTTAATTAGAACAGAAACCACCACACTGTATTCTCCCAAGAAGAGGAACCGTAAAGTCAACTCCATATGGTTAAGGTATTACTGTCCAAAGTCAACCAAAAGTCACCCACCACATGGGATCTGAGAAAGGACTGCAAGTTCTGTCTTGGGACGATAGTTATCGCTGTTTGGCAGTTCAAGAGCTTAACATAGCACTGACTCACCAAAATGTTAGCCACCAGCCAATCTGCTGTGAATTTAAAGCTCTGCCCCATCTGAAGCCTAGGAACTGGAGTCATATATATACATACATACACACACACACACACATATAGTTCTTTCCCACAGGGAAGAATGCTGTACCTGTTAAGCTAGATGTGGCCAGGGACACTGATCTATATAAATAAAGAGGCACCTCAGGGGACACATCACTCAGCAGACACAGCACACAGAGGCTGAAG
Source organism: Moschus berezovskii (assembly GCF_049115385.1). Classification (NCBI taxonomy): domain Eukaryota; kingdom Metazoa; phylum Chordata; class Mammalia; order Artiodactyla; family Moschidae; genus Moschus; species Moschus berezovskii. The sequence goes on along the minus strand of NC_142471.1, from coordinate 90,434,146 downwards.
ACCGAGCCGCAGCTTCCTAAACAGTACTGACTGTCCTGGAGACCCTAGCCACCAGATGCTGCTCCCTCAAACCTTTCTCTTTGGCTTCTTCAACTGGCTTAACTGCAACTAGAATGGGTTGTCTAGCCACTACAGAATTCTTCCTATATATGAAGAAAAGTTCATAGGGATGCTATGCTAAGCAGTCAGAATGGCAACCTTCCAAATCCTTGCTTAATTCCTGTCCAAAACAAAAGCAAACCAGAGGGTCAATTTTGTACGAAAACACCAGCCCCTTGAAACAGTAACATACTAATATATCAAAATATGGAATCCAATTGCAAATATTCTTCCTGCAAGTTTTAGCATGCAGCAGCAGCGATCCTCTCATCCTGGGAATGCCTTTCAGGGAGGGAAAAAAGAACTAAAGAGATGACATCTCACAGGTATTTTACTATTTTTAGTATTTCAGCATCAAATCTGAGGTTGTGCACATTTCAATACCGTCTAAATAGAACTTAGAAGAAAACAAGAAGCAAATATTTAAAAGTTTTCACAGCCTTTTTATCAAAGGGAAACAGTGTGTGTATGTGCGTTTGAAATTCCTTGCCACATCAATAGTCTACAAAGTGCTTATCAGGACACTAAGTCTTTTTGTGTTCCTGAGATAGGTCTGATATTTTTACCCAGTATTGAATGTATACCTGAAGTGGTCAAATAATACTTTTATAGAAAGTTTTTCTACCTAAGATTATAGTTATAACTTTAAATAAGAATGGCCATAATTAACCAACATGCAAAAATTCTCAGACTACTCACTGAGAAATTCATTATACAATGCATTTAACCACCTTACTGCATTCTTAAAATCTTTATTCTATTCTGAACGGAAATTGACAATTAGCCCAAGCAAAGGCATGCCTTTCTAACACAATTTGCTTAAAGCAGAGTTGATGATAAAGTATCCAAAGACCCTCTGCACGGCAACCTGGGAGTCTAATGTCCACAAAGGCAAGTGAGCAGACTTCACATAATTCATTCAGTTCGAATGGGCTGGCTCCCCAACCACTGCCCTAATGTACATCCACGGGGTAACAAATCACAAGGAGACTGCTGCCCAGAGTCTGGTGGAGGAAGCCTCAGTTTAAGAGCACTCTTCCAAACAAATAAATACCTAAATACTGAAAGGCGGCTTATCAGAAACTGAAAAAAGACAAGAGAAACCAAAACCCTTTTCAAAACAAGGGAACGATGTCTGCGTGAAGTTCACTCAATAACAAGTTCTGACTTTTCTTAAGGTTTGTTCCTTAAAGATCTGGCTTTATTGGGCACAACAGGAACTAAATTGCTGATAAAAATAAAAGCTTGTTTTCATTCCTGCCGCTCACTGTGGGTAATCCGTACAGTTTCCAGATCGCTAACGAGCTCCAGTGGGACAGAATGTAAAACGGATCTTTTAAGATTGAAGCAGAATGCCAGGTTCTACTTTAAAAATAATCATCTCAAAGGAACAAAGAGTGACCTGCCATGTGCTTTTGGAGGTGCCCATGCTGGAAAAACTGCTCAGTAATATGAAGATGCTGGTACAACTTTTCCTATTACACAACTTCTTACACAACCACATGCGTTACATTTATAGACAGATTTACAATCTGAAAGGAAAAAAGTTCTGTCTTAATAAAATTAGTTTTTTGTTTCTTTTTTACAAACTGTAGTCCAAAGTTCTCTGTCTCCTCATGCAGCAGACACATCGTCTCTGTTGGGGGTGGATCAGAAAAAACCCTTCCAAGCAGATCCTGCCAGGCTCGCTTCATTCCATGCCGTGCGCTCTGCTTGGAGCAACACACTCATGTGGGGTCCCCCACAGAGCTGATACCTTGGTCTTCTGTTCTTGGATTTTCACTCATCTTCATCGTCTTCATCTTCCTCTCCATCAGATAGGGATGTACAAGGCCTGATCTGTCGGTAGCGGTCAAGCCATTTTTCTACCATTTGCGTGACCAGGGGGTGATTTCGCCGCCGAGAACTCTTCTGCATGGCCACGAGAACGCCCCCCTCAGTCACGCAGCAGTCCAGCCACTCCCTGAGCAGTTTTTCTTGCTGTTCCTCATTACCTAGCTTTTAGAGGAATGTGAAGAGAAGGAAAAATAATATGACAGATCAGAGACCTGACAGGAAAAATTTCACAGAGATCTACAGCTGGTATGATTAATGAAAGGGCCAAAGCAACGAAGTGTTTCAACATGGATTCTACTCTCGTCAATTTTATGTTTAAAACCCTATAGGTAAATAGGAAAAAATATCAACTTGAAAATTCACAGACAAACCTAGAGGGAAGAACAGCCTAATGATAAGTTCATTTGTTTGATTAATAGCAAAAAGCAAGTGTTATCCAATACACTGATTCTGGCAAAGAAAAGACCAGAAAGAAAAGTTGCAGCTTCAAAAAGAACAAGGTAAGTTTGCTCAGAAAGTTATGTATAGGGTGAAGTTACAAAAATTATCTATGAATTTTTTTCTTAATGTTATGCTTATAAAAGTTTTATAATAATTACTAGTATATTAAATAAAAGACCAATACTTTTTATAAGAATATGGGTTTTCTGTGAGTGTTCTTTCACACCTTCTCATCACTTCACTTCCCTGCGGCTACAGGGAGCTCCTACCTGCTGCTCCCATCACTGCCCAGGTACCTAGTCTCACCTGCGCGGCCAGTGCGCCTCTGCTATGCAAACTGGCCAGCTCAGTTTATGCTGGCTCCCCAGCTCACCCAGAGTAAACGTCAGAAATTGACTGCCACCCCGTAGCCTCAGCCTCCTGTCCCCCTCGCCAGTCCCCACAAGCCACACTGGCCTTTCAATTCCCTCTGCTACAACTCTCCTCCCCCAGTTTCTGCAAGACTCCCTCCTCTGGAAGTCTCAATTCAGGCGCCACCTCCTCGGTGACACCTTACCTCACCCCCCAGTTCAGTCACCGATACCCTGAACCCCCACCCCTCCCTTTCCCCCTCACCCCATCTTTTTACTTCTCCTCAGCACTCATCACTACCTGAGGGCATGGACTTTCATCTTCACTGCTTTATCTCCACACAACACATCCTACACAGCTGTTCTGAAAAGGTAAATTTCAGTCTGTCCGACTCGTATTTATACAAAGTGACAATTACCATGACCAAATTCAACACTGTAAGCAGTAGTGCAGATAACAGCACACCCAAAAGACACACAAGGCCAGGTCCTGGCACAGTGCTGCTACTGTAATCAGTTAATGCGAGAAACAGGCGTCTTACCTCCTGAGCAGAAAGAAAGTGCACGTGGAGTAACTTCCTCTCACTGTCGACCAGAGGCAGAAATGTGATGGTGACATCGTCATCGGTGTTCAGGTTAGCACCGGCACCTCGGTTACCATAGCCGTCATTTTCCATGGCAACCAAAGCAGAGAAGTGGCCCCTTGTATAGCCCAGAGCAATCGGACTTTTCCAACAAAAACTCTGTTCCCACAACAAAGGCAAATACACACCTGGAGAGAGGGAAGAAAATCACAATGGGATTTTCAGGATGTGACTGCAATGTGCCTTAAAATAATAAACAAGAAAGTTCCAAAATACTAATGATAATGGTTTACCTTGAAACCGAGTATATCCTAAAGTTTCTCCCCGAAAACTTTTATAATATTTTACTCCATAAACTATAATTGGTCGTCTAAGAATATGTGCAAGTACAAAAATGTGAGTCTGCTCCAAACTTGCTCCAGGCTGTATAGAACAAAACAAAAGAAAGCATTTCTCTTTAAAACATCCACTACCACCCTGGAAAACTGACACATATAACAAAATGCTGCCCTCCTCCAGCACACCATCTCTACTCATTAAAAAAAATACATGGTACTACTGCGGTCAAGCTAAAGAGTGGTTCCTCAAATAGCAAAGTCCAATAAAAAAAATCTGCAAAGCTTATATTCAGATAACCTTGGCTATCCAAAACTCAAGAACCAAACAGATCTGCGGAATAACAGATTAAGAGAACCAAGGAAGTTTTATTTATATAACTGCCTTCTGGTTAAGTTCCTCATGAAAGTATTACCTACAACAGGGTCCTCCTGAAGTGAAAAGATGAGTTTGACTGTCTCACAGGAATACAAACAGCTTGCAAATGGCCATATCACCTAACACAAGAATACTCAACTGATCTCCTTCCCTCAGCAACAATTCTGATGGCACCTTTACAGCAGGTACATGTCTCAGACATGTACCCTGCCCAAAGTGTGAACCCTGCCCAAATGGCCTAAAGACAGAAGGAATTTCCTCACATGGTACTAATGAATTATGGTGTTTTCTGCAAAGAAGTGATTTGTTGTGCATATACATGAACTTTACAGTTCAGTATATTAATGAAAGTGAAAGTCACTCTGTCATGTCTGACTCTTTGCAACCCCACGGACTGTATGTACAGTCCATGGAATTCTCCAGGCCAGAATACTGGAGTGGGTAGCCTTTACCTTCTCCAGGGGATCTTCCCAACCCAGGGATCAAACCCAGGTCTCCCGCATTGCAGGCAGAATTCTTTACCAGCCAGGCCACAAGTGAAGCCCAGGAATACTGGAGTGAGTAGCCTATTCCTTCTGCAGCGAATCTTCCTGACCCAGGAACCGAACTGGGGTCTCCGGCACTGCGGGCAGATTCTTTACCAACTGAGCTATGAGGGAAGTATATTAATAACACTTCACAAAACTAGCATGCGTCTGAGAGACAACTTGACACATCTATAAAAGTTCATTCCCAATCACTTCTGTCCACAGAACCTTCTCCTTGGCCTACCTCACGTGGACAGAGCATCAACCGGGGAGCCCTAAGAAGACCACAACTTGATCCTCAGGGGCCTGACAGCACACCATCAGCACAGGAGTGCCCATTATCAGTGAGTGCTCTTGGACACAGAACGGGAGCTAACCCACAGGTGGGTAAAGCAGGCATAAAGCCACCATTTTTTTTAAAAATATAGTTTATTTACAATGTTGTGCTAGTTTCTGCAGTAAAGTGAAATCACTTATACACAGACATACATCCACTCTTTCTTAGACTCTTTTCCTATAAAGATCATTAGAGTTCCCTGTGCTACACAGCAGGTCTTTAGTTATCAATTTTATATGCAGCAGTGTGTGTCTGCTGATCCCCAAAAGCTGCCTCTCCGTGAGGACAACATAACTGAAGCTCACTCTGAGGAAGCATCTAAGCGGTTAGAGTCACCAAGTAAATGTTCACTCTGACAGCTCTCCAACCACTTAATGTAAAAACACACTGCCTGCCCTATTGGGCAGTGAGGCCTATGGTCGCAGAGCCAATGAACAGCAGTCAGTGGAACCCGAGTCACCTGACGCCACGACTCTCCTCTGTACCACTCTGCGCCAACGTGGTCTCACGGTAAACCAAGGCATGCAGAGCAGCTGCCTCACTCTTTTCAGAGAAGCAACATGCCTGGAAGCATTCTTACCTGACTAGCAAGAGACAGTATAAATGCCCAGTCTTCTTGCCACTGTTCTTCTCTCAAGGAAAAATGTAAACCAAAGCTCTGAGAATACCAGGACTCCCAATCTTTCCAACGTGTATAAAACCTAAAAAGCAACACAGTAAAAAAGAAGCCTTTCTATAAACAGTTCATTTAGTGTTCTAATCATTTATTTAACGTACTCTTTAAGCACTTCATATGCACAGATTTAATAATTCATTTTACCTGGCTTGAAGTAAATTTTTCCAATTAAAAATGCCTCCATTCTGCTAGCAGACATTTTTTAACATATCTTCAGACATAATCTGATTCACCACCACCAAACTTTCATCAGAACCTCAAACACTAATGACAAGAACAGCTGATTTCAACTGTCTGCTATTGGTTTACAAATGAAAAACACTCAAAATCATCTGAGAGTTTGAATAAAATCAAAGACACTTTACTCCATTAATGAATAGTATCTACTACTTGGTCACAGATTTAGAAATAGCCCATGTATTTATGAGAATATCAAAATCACTTCCTTGAGATTTCATTACATAAAATTATTTGAATATCACATTATAATAAAAAAATGCAGGTACAAAAGTAATCACCTCTTCATGCTTAATACCTCTCTAAACACTTCATTCTAATAAACTATGAAGATGAAAACTCAAACTAGGCCACTGGTAGACTGAATTACTAAAACAAAACATTCTTTTTCTTTATAACATCAAGTATACAATTAAATAACGCCAGATATAATTACATTGAGAACTGTGATCCACTGTCTTACAAACAAACCAGCAAAGGCCTCTGAAGACAGATTAACCAGTTTGTAACATTACAATCCTCTCACATAGAATGAACTATAAAGCCCCAATACTTCTATGTACTTGAATTCTACCTGAAGAATAAAAAGATCAGAAAACATTCTCTTGCTATTGTTGAAAAGTTAAGGTATTAAATGTCTTAGTGTCACGCGTTTCTTTAACTTAATGCAGGGTTTTGTAAAAAGTATATTAATGTTTTCTTAGATTTAAAATAGAATGTTACAGAGGCTTAACTCTTGATTAGAAAAAAACTTTTTTCTATTTCCAGTAACCACAGGCTTTTTCTTTATAATTCAGGAATGTAAGTTTCAATGCCAAATGTTTAAAAATAAAATATGGATATCCCTCTTTTAAAATACCTAAGATATACAAGAAATATATTTTAACGCATAAATGACAAAATACATTGTTTTGCTATCAGTTCAGCAGAATTACTGTGAAAGAGAAAGTTATTACAAACTGAAAGATGTATGTGGTAAGAAATTTCTTGGTTAGTGCCTAAAATCA